>NC_092336.1:205584400-205891500 GCF_046630445.1 Rutidosis leptorrhynchoides | reverse complement strand
TTGACAGACTTTGGATAGATTATCCAAAATATCAACGGGGTTTGCATACTCTTCATTCCAAGGTTGTTGAGGTACCAAGGGTCATAGAATGGGGACCCTTGGAAGCTGTGGAATTGGCCGGGCCAATTAGGGAATTACTGGTACAGAGGTATGGTAATTCTTCTTTTAATGACTGGATATGTTTATTCACCATACGCAGACCTGTATATAAAGTATGGTGTGAAGAGTTGTTATGTAGTATAGAGTTGAATGATCGGGTAGCTAGTTTAACCGATCGTTCTTTTATTAGATTTTTGTTAGGCGGTTCAATGCGCCACATGTCTTTACTGGACATGGCTCAGGCTTTACGTATATATACGCCTGAGGAATTAGCATCTGCCGATTGTAGAGGATTGATACTAAACGGTAGGAAAATAGATGAGAATTTTGATACACACGGTGTGTGGAGTCAAATGACAAGCCACCACCGTTTCAAAGGGGGAAACTACTCTTATTTGGATATAGATAGAGCCGAATTAAGAGTAATACATAGATTTTTAGCTAATTCGATTACACAAAGGGGTAAAAACAAAGAAAAGGTAAATGAACAAGATTTGTTTTACCATATGTGTATTCGAGACCCACACAGCGCTGTAAGTATACCATATTGTGTGGGTTATTATTTATCAGCTATGGTTCGAGGGATGCGTCCACATAGCATAATAGGAGGTGGTATTTTTATTACTTTGATTGGTGAATATCTCGGTGTGGATATAAGTCGGGGGGGATTATTAGTAGAAGAGCCGGAACCCCGCGACACTATAGGATTAAATGTATACCATGGTGCGAAAGTGTTAAAGCGGCGAAATAACGCCGCAGTACGATACAATGGTAGACATCCACAGGTAGAGAGAAACCAGGAACAAGGTAATGTAGGAGGGGGGAACCAGATGCAAGAAATGCAAAGGTTTATAGCTTCTCAGGAATACGAAAATGCTAGACAGAGAGCATTTGAAGATTGGCAAGTTCATCAGAACCAGATCATAGCACATTGCCAACACATAGGTAGAAACTATATTCCTACACCGAAACCCGTCTTCCCTCCTTGGTCGATAGAGATGCAGCCACCATATCCTACGTATGACCCTGCCGAGGCATTCTATAGCACTTATGGTTATGCGTGGAACCCCTATTGGTACCAATATCATCCTTAGTTTACTTATTTTTATTTTTATTTTGTAATTTGTAATTATTGATATGTTTAATATTTTTTGTTAATATTGTAATCATTTTTATATTTATCTAACTTTTATTCTTAGATTTTAATAATTTTTGAATGTGGGGTAATAAACCAAACTTCAAAAATATGTATATATGTTTGCAGTTTATCTTATGTACACAACAGGGT
This sequence comes from Rutidosis leptorrhynchoides, assembly GCF_046630445.1. Lineage (NCBI taxonomy): Eukaryota > Viridiplantae > Streptophyta > Magnoliopsida > Asterales > Asteraceae > Rutidosis > Rutidosis leptorrhynchoides. The sequence goes on along the minus strand of NC_092336.1, from coordinate 205,890,113 downwards.
AAAACAACGCATTTTCAAAGACTGGCATTAAGTTCAGCAAAAGCAACTAATTTTGACGACAATGATGCAAAATGTATGTGAAATAACAACAAGACGGAATGAACAAATGACGTGCACCATTTATCATTCAGCAAACAAACGCCAATATATTCGGAAACTTTGGTAAAAATTTAATCATTTTCACACAAATCACCCTCAATAATTTAAATTGTTACTGATTTCTTGCAAATGAGGGCATTGCAAGATCTTAAGTGTGGGAAGGGGTTAAATTCTTTCGGATTTTAAAATTTTTATATTAAACACTTGGTTACCATTAAAAATACTAGTAAAGCAGTAGTTGTATTAGAATCTAGTGCTCTCTGATAAAAAAGAACAGCCCTAGTCTTATATACTGACTACCCAATTCTAGTAAAATTTTTCAAAATTTTCAATTAAATGAATTCAAATCATGTTTATACATATTTATGAACGATAAAACTAGGTTTTAAACACCGAAATTATTGTTACCTCGGAAAGGACATAAATTGAGAAACAAACTAAAATGTTAAAATTCATTTAAAATGGAATAGAGGACGATAAAAAGAAAAATAAAAAGCCAAGTGTGGGAAAATTTACCAAGTTATTTTAAACATATGCCACATATATTTGTAACAAATAACTGAAAATACTTTTGCTTTAAATTAAACTAAACTGTTTTACCCAATGAAAGAAAAGAAAAGATGGATCTACACGATGAATCAATTCCATCATTAAAAGGAAGTAAAGTCTTCCGAAAAAGACACGCGCTTCTTGATTTAGGTCATGAAGTTGTCGTTCAGACCAGCTGTAGGTTGACGAAAAATCTAGAAAAGTCATCACTAAAATCAGCAGGAAATCCACGGACCTCAGCATAAAACAGGGTCGCCAAGTGGTCAGATTTATCCTAACCATGAGAAGGATTTATCTCGTACAATGGGGAGGCACCGTGCAAATTAGCTGGATAAGACTAATGAATCAGATCCCCAGAAAGGATAATCTCCTTAAAGATTAAAAATCAGCTTTTAAGACTGATATTACTCAATCCTAGAGATTGACCTTAAAGATTGAGAATTACAAACTCATGGAATTCAATGATATCTAAACTCGAGCTTGAACGAGAAAATATTTTGATAAAAATACAAACCGATTTGTTTTCTGAAAACCCTATTTTCAATGCGTTCATTACCATTAAACGTAAAATCCTAGGAATTCACCTGGAATTCATTAGGTCACCTGAACTAAATCGGGTGTCAACCGTAAGAACGGTGGTTGCATAGCATGGTCAAAGACAGGACCTCGTGCCAAACCGACAAATTATAAGGGTGAGCTTTACTATTGCTCCTACCAAGGATAGTAATTGCGTCCGACACGTTATAGACCATAATAAAAAGCATGTCACGGGACATTGCCTAAACAGTTGCTTGTTCAACGCTTTCCTTTACAACCGGACGGTAGTTTGCCGAAAGGTAATATACGGAACAAGTAAACTGGACGTGTTGCTTTCCAAATACAAGGTTAGCAAGTGGGTGACACAAAACCGCAAGTTTTGAGCTAAAATTTTCAAATCTGAAACCCACCAAACCCACAAAAATATTTTGCAAACACCGGTAAAGGGTTATTCCGGAAAACTTATCTAGGGTAAAAACTAGATTTAATTTTCAAAAGATCAAATGTTTTCATAAAGATCCAATTTCCTTAATGGATCTAAATTTTTATAGTCATGTGGGACTGTAAACTATATCGTTACTACCATTGTTTATACCGCCGTATAGAAATCACTGATGTACAAAGTGTGAAGAATAAAGAAGTGATTCTAGTATTTCAAGACAATATTGCTTGAGGACAAGCAACGCTCAAGTGTGGGAATATTTGATAATGCTAAAAACGAACATATATTTCATAGCATTATTCCTCAAGAAAGACAAGCTTTTAGTTGCAATTGTTCTATTTACAAGTGATATTCGTTTAAATAATAAAAGGTGAAGACAAAAGACAGATTCGACGAATTGAAGACGCAAACGACCAAAAAGCTCAAAAGAACAAAAGACAATCAAAAAGGTTCCAATTATTGATAAGAAACGTCTCGAAATCACAAGAGTACAAGATTCAAAACGCAAAGTACAAGATATTAAATTGTACGCGAGGACGTTCGAAAATCCGGAACCGGGACCAGAGTCAATTCTTAACGCTCGACGCAACGGACTAAAAATTACAAGTTAACTATGTATATAAATATAATATAATATATAATTAATTATATTAATTATATATATATTATATATATATATTATTAAAACCGTCGGCAGCCAGAAACTCCAAGGGTGTGAAATGAAAATACCTCTCCGCGACTCGCGGAGTTTGAAGGGCTTTTTGCCGCGAGTCGCGGAGCCCCAAAAATCATTTCTGGCTATAAAGCCAACCGAATTCTGATCGAATTTTACACATCATTTTTTTCTTCTCTTCATACGAAGTAATATATTTATATTTATAATTTATATTTTAATTTTAATTATAATTCTAATAATAAGGGTATGTTAGCGAATGTTGTAAGGGTGTAAGTCGAAATTCTGTCCGTGTAACGCTACGCTATTTTTAATCATTGTAAGTTATGTTCAACCTTTTTATATTAATGTCTCGTAGCTAAGTTATTATTATGCTTGTTTAAAACGAAGTAATCATGATGTTGGGCTAATTACTAAAATTGGGTAATTGGGCTTTGTACCATAATTGGGGTTTGGACAAAAGAACGACACTTGTGGAAACTAGGCTATGGGCTATTAATGGGCTTTATATTTGTTTAACTAAATGAAAGTTTGTTAATGTTAATATAAAGATTTACAATTGGGCGTCCCTATAAATTACCATATACACTCGATCGGACACGATGGGCAGGGTATTTATATGTACGAATAATCGTTCATTTAACCGGACACGGGAATGGATTAATAGCCACTAGAATAATTAAAACAGGGGTGAAATTACATTCAAGGGTAATTGGTGTAATTGTTAACAAAGTAGTAAAACCTTGGTTTACACGCAGTCGATAACCTGGTGTATTCATTAAACAAAGTATTAAAACCTTGTTACAATTCGAATCCCCAATTAGTTGGAATATTTATCTTCGGGTATAATAATAATTTGACAAGGACACTTGCAATTTATATTTATGACTGATGGACTGTTATGGACAAAAACCAGACGGACATATTGAATATTCCAGGACAAAGGACAATTAACCCATGGGCATAAAACTAAAATCAACACGTCAAACATCATGATTACGGAAGTTTAAATAAGCATAATTCTTTTATATCATATTTTATTTCCTTTATTTTATATTTAATTGCACTTCTAATTATCGCACTTTTATTTATTGTTATTTCATTTTATCGCACTTTTAATTATCGTACTTTTTAATTATCGCAATTTAATTTTTATCGCATTTTTATTATTCGCAATTTCATTATCGTTATTTACTTTACGCTTTAATTTAAAGTCTTGTATTTATTTTATATTTTACATTAGGTTTTAACTGCGACTAAAGTTTTAAAATCGACAAACCGGTCATTAAACGGTAAAAACCCCTCTTTATAATAATAATATTACTTATATATATATTTGTATTTTTATAAAAGTAAACTAATATAGCGTTGAGCTTTGCTTAAAGATCTCCCTGTGGAACGAACCGGACTTACTAAAAACTACACTACTGTACGATTAGGTACACTGCCTATAAGTGTTGTAGCAAGGTTTAAGTATATCCATTCTATAAATAAATAAATATCTTATGTAAAATTGTATCGTATTTAATAGTATTTTCTGCTAAAATTTAATATTATTTTATACCCCCCTGCTTTGACATCAGAATCTTATAAGTATAGATCGATCGAAAAAGTCCGGGTCATTACATTGAAGAACCATTATATTTGTTCATTAAAACCTTATCATATACTCATCCGCATCTTGCAACAATAATTACCATACCAATTACCGGGAATTAGCAATCAGTATTTTGAAATCTCGCAGCATGTCTACATCAACATTTAGATGCATACATATAACATTTATATCTTAGAACTATGATCTTCCATTCTGAAATTCTGAAAAGCACTCAGTCTGCAAATCAATACTCTGAATGTTGAAAAAGCTGAATGAAGCAGCAGAAACCGTAGACAACCGTAAATGACCTTAATCATCAGAAGTTTGATGATAAAGAATAGTACGTTGGAAAAGCTCAGAAAAGTTAGAACTGGAAAAAAGATTGAGCTAACCACGAAGGAGACTAAGGACAAATACAAGGACCATACCCTATATTCAAAGAATCCAGGTAATTCTGGATCCGTTGAAATCTTTAGAGAATACCTTGCTCCGAAGTCATGTTAAAATCTTGCGGAAAATTTTTCTTAATCAACCTTCGAACTTGGAAATTCCAAAATATCATCATAAATATCTTCGATATTTTGGAGGATATTTTCATAAATATTCTCGCCCGAAATTATATACCTCTTCGTGCTTCCTGTGTTTCATTATATTGGAAACTTCTGTAAAATCTAAGTTTAATTTATGAATGAATTCTGGAGAAATGTAAAGAAATTGATGCATGTGTTAGTATAATATAATGACACTTGATCAACGTGATTATATTACTGTAAGTCATGCTGAGTTTCTAATGGAACGTGATGATTCACAGATTATAACGTCATCATGTGCTATGTTACATAACTCTTTCATTCTGCTTAACTTCTGAACACATCAAGATAGTATATTCTTGATAGTTCGATTCTCAGTAATTATGGTAATATGACAAATCAAATCGTGCCATTACATTCTTTCTTGTTTAGAACATTAAGTTCATTCAAAACTCCGTGCTTATGAATTCTGGACTGTTGCTCGCTTTACTAGAGGTCGAGAGGATAATAAAAAGGCAAAAGAGCTCCAAAATATAAGAGAAAATATAAAGCCCAATAACAACACGGAGGTTACAAACCGTGAATATTAATACGAATAGCAATATAAAGACACGATATAATTAAGAATAGTATCACCCCCAAGGTAATAGTAGAAGTAAACAGATTCTTCTGGTGAAAGATTGAAAAGAAGGATGACAGAAATGATAATTAGATAAATATCAAGGATTAGAACGGGATTAAGCATTTTTACAATCTTTTGGATGTATGAACTAAGAAAGAAAGTATATAGGAATGGTGAAACTAATGGAACGGAAAAGGTAAATTTATAATGGAAATATCTGACGTAATGATCGGGACAGATCATCGCATTTATTTATAGAGATCCTAATTTCCTTATTCGCCGAAGAATCAAATCTTTTAGATTTCGAAGATTTTCTTTGAATCCCTTGAATTCCAAAATTTAACCACGACTAGTCAAACGTTATGATGAAACATGTCTTTTTCATTTCACTATTTTGTGATAACTTCACTCGTACTCTTCGAGTAATCGAATTATATTATCCATATTACTCAACAGTAATAAAACTCTATTTATCAACCCATATTCTTCAGGAAAACATTCTTATTGTTAGCCATGACGATCTCGATCAAATTTCGGGGACGAAATTTCTTTAACGGGTAGGTACTGTTAAGGCCCGGGAATTTGCGACCAAATTTAAACTTAATCTTTATTTGATTTCAACACGATAAGCAGAGTCTGTAATGTTGAGTCTCAAAATTTTGGAACTGTTTATATGAATTCAGTTAACCCTTGACTATTTCCCGATGATTCACGAACAAGAAATTGTAAATAGATTTGTGTGTATTAAATATATATGTATATATAAATATAATAATTTGAAATATAATTTGAAATATTATATGTTGTGTTATTAAGAATTAATTATGTAAAATAAAATAAAAATAGTATATTATAATAATAATTATTTAAAACATATCTATATATATAAATAAAGTATATTAAATATATATATTTTGTAAATTCAAAGTTATTTAGTAAACGATGATAACGCTCAATTGTCATTCGGTTGATATTAAGCAAGTTTAACTCAAACTTATATGATTCTAAAATAAACGGTGATCCGAAAATGAGTTCTATAAATTTTAGGCTTACTAAAAATATATTTAGGAACTAATTGATAAATTTAATTTTTTTTATATTTTCCCCATAAATGAGAGGGACAGTTGATGTAATTTTTATTTATTAAATTAGTGACTGAATTTTATACCATAATGACCAAAATAAATAAATATAGTTAATTCAAAAATATGAGATTTTTCTGAACACTTTTAAACGTCACTGTTTAACAACGGGGTACGGAATACACCCAGTAAAACTGTCGGCAAGATTTTTTTGTTCTCTTCACACGTTTTAATAACTAGTATTACTATATTATTATTATTATTATTATTATTATTATTATTATTATTATTATTATTATTATTATATTTATATGTATTATTTTTGGAGCCTTGCAAACAACCTGTACACTTAAACTAAATAAATACAATATGTATTAGAATTATAGGAGAAGGAAACCAGTTTATTGTTATTCGATATCAACAACAACCAAAGCTCCATCATCACCCTCTTCATCAAAGACAACCACGAGAACTATCATCATCTTCATCCATGATCACCGTCTCCGGCAAACTACCACTCTATGCCGTCTACAGTCACCACCGGCCGACACCCTTACAGAAGCCCACCACCACCGAATTCCTTTTCACTCTCTATCATCCCTCTCTCTCTTCTAATCTTGATCTCCATCTTCATGTGATCCGCCACCACCCTTGTTAACTACCACTAAATAACCACCACCATCACTGGGAACCATCACTCTTCACCACCCTCCATCTCTCTCTCTATCTCTCTATATATATATATATATCGCTATTTTTTTTTCTATTTTGAAACCGGAAACAAACCTTCACCGGTCACCACTCTCATCAACCACCACCACCTGTATCACCACAAAACCACCACCACACACTGCCACGATAACTATCACTGCTACACACTAGTTTCTATCTCTGATTCTATTTTGTTATGATGATGATGCACGATGAAGAGGAGGGTGACGGAGATACGGTGAGATTGTGATTGAGTTGATATATATAAAGCTAAACAATTTAATGATGATGTTGATGACGATGTATGAAGAGAATATCGCTGTTATGTATATGATGTTGAGTTTAGGAATGCTTGGGTTAGATGTTAACGAAAATGAATGATAGTGAAGAAGAAATAGAAATAGAAATAGATTAATATGGGTTATATTTTTAGCAAATAAGATTATTTCAGAAAATCAAGGTTGGTCGAATGGTTTCGTTGGTGTGATGTTTAACCATAGGTCCCTGGTTCGATCCTAGGCTGCTGCAAAGTTTTTTTTTTTAAATAACCTGTTGAACTATGATGGGCTCCTGATATAAACTTGGGCCGTGAGGGTTTGTGAATACTCTGGCCATGTTTGCTTATGTGTTGGGCCGAGAATATAGACAGGCTTGGTGATAATTTATAATACATAAGAATGATAATTAAATGATGATGATAATTTGGGTTGCAAGTTTAAGAAGAAAAACAACAAATTTTGTATACGTTATATAATTAAAACAGCGAGTTATTCAAGTAGGTATGAGTGCTCAGATGGTTTGGAAGGAAATAGTTTAACCGAGAGGTCGCGGGTTCGAGCCTAGACTGAGGCATTTTTTTTAGGAAAAGCTTTACAGGTAGTTATTTGTTATTCTTATTATTTTTATTATTTTTATTATAATAATAATAATAATTATTATTATTATTTTATTATTATTATTATTATTATCATTATAGTTATTAATATAAATATTAGTATTGTTATTATTATTCGTAAAATAATTATTTTTATAGTCATTATTATTAGAATTCATTATTATTAAAATTAACATTTATAAGTACCATTTTTAAACCTATTATCATTAGTATTATTTTTACCAATACTAATATTATTTTAGTATTATTATAATTTTTAACAAACAAACGATATATATATATATATATATATATATATATATATATATATATATATATATATATATATATATATATATATATATATATATATATATATACAAAAATATATTTAATACATATAACATAACAAAAATTATATTTTTATTTATATAAAATAAATATATGAAACATATAGGTTTTTAATATAAAAATGATATAACTAATAAATTTATCTATACATTTGTTCGATTACAACTATGTATTAATGAATAAACAAATGATCTAGGTTAGTGAATCCGAGGCCAACCCTACGTTGTTCAATATAGTCATATGTATTTTTACTACAAAATACATTAGGTGAGTTCATTTGATTCCCTTTTACTCTTTACATTTTTGGGACTGAGAATACATGCGCTACTTTTACAACTGCTTTATTAAATGCTTTTGAAATATATTTTGAACTGCGAATACATGAAATGCTTTTATAAATGTTTGACGAGATAGACACAAGCAAAACATTCCTCGAATGAATTATGTGGACGTGATAATTGCCACCATTGAATTATGTGGACGTGATAATTGCCACAATTGATATGAATATTTTTCCAGTGATTATTATTGCTTGGTAACCTAAGAATTAGGGAACATCACTAATTTTGAGAATTTGTGCACGCCTAATTGACGCGAATCCTAAAGGTAGCTACCGGGTTTAACACCCCCACCCAGAATATTCACTAGACGGAAGGGCTAGTGGGCGTGGAGTTTAGTACTTCAAAGTTTATATGATTATTATACAGACGAGATGTTCTGTTTTGGGGATATTATTATGCGCATTATATGTTAAGGTCGGTTACCAAGCCAAGCTATGAAAGCAATGAAAAGTGAATGTTATGTATCGAGAGAATGATTTTATACACAGGTTATATGTATGTTATTTTGTGCACGAGATATGTGTACGGTTACTAAGATTTATGAAAGATGATTTCGTACACGAGAAAGGTGTACTGTATTTAAAAGATATCGCATGTACATTACAGGTGGGTATAGGATTCGGACCCGTTTGTACCATGCAGCATTTAAATCTTATGGTCTATCAAAATGATGAATTTTATTATTTTATGGTAAACCTATGAACTCACCAACCTTTTGGTTGACACTTGAAAGCATGTTATTCTCAGGTATGAAAGAAATCTTTCGTTGTGCATTTGCTCATATTAGAGATATTACTTGGAGTCATTCATGACATATTTCAAAAGACGTTGCATTCGAGTCGTCGAGTTCATCAAGATTATTACTATGTTAATTACAGTTGGATATATTATAAAATGGTATGCATGCCGTCAACTTTCGATGTAATGAAAGTTTGTATTTTAAAAATGAATGCAATGTTTGTAAAATGTATCATATAGAGGTCAAGTACCTCGCGATGTAACCAAATGTAATGTATTCGTCCAGATGGATTAGGATGGGTCACGACAAGTATAATAAGATTTGGTTGGAATGAACCTTAAGATTAACCTAAACCCCATCAAGTTAGGAAGCTTGATGTAATGGTTGGAATGAACCTTAAAATTAACCTAATACTCATCAAGTTAGGAAGCTTCGATGAAATAGTTGGAACGGACTGGCTTTCAAGAATGAAAGCAAAAGTTATTTATAGTAAGAAGATTATTCGTATACCTCGCGAGAATGGTGAGCCAAAAGCCATCTGGGTTACTTCAACAACCCGAAATCCCACAATGGAAATGGGAAGGAATAACAATGGATTTCATCACGAAGCTACCGAAAATGGTAGGCGGTTATGACACTATCTGGGTTATCGTTGACCGCCTCACCAAATCTGCTTACTTTCTAGCCATGAAAGAAACCGATGCAATGGATAAACTTGCACAACGATACATAAAGGAAATTGTATCCTGTCACTTCAGCAATTCAAATTCTATATTAAGGACTACCCAAGAATCTTATTTGGTACTCATTCTTACGCGACTCTAAATCCTAACTTATTCCGAGAGATTTCTTATTCGATGATAATCACACCATCATCCTTTTTAATTCGATATTAGTCATACCAGTTCAAAATTTCCAAAATCAATGGGTAGTTAATTCCCATCCTCGTATTCTCTCTTTCGCATCTCACTTATAAGCAACAACTTTACACTTAAGCATTTTTGGTCAAAGGATTTATGCCCTACTAATAGTCATCAACCACATTTAAATTCAATAGTTTTCATTACCTCGTAACATTTTTGCTCAAATGTCACCCGAAATTTTCAAAAATCTTTTACTCGATTCCCATCAATCTTTTTCCAACTTGTAACCTCCGAGATATGAAAATTTTGTTTGCCAAAATTTTACTCACACCATTTTACTGTGCGGTCCTTTTAAAGTTTTATAAAAATGAATTTATTTTATTGCCATTCGTGCAAATTTTAGAAACCGTATATGTTATATAAAATAAAGTAAATAATTACTTATTTTTGACTAGTACCTGTGAAATTTTACTTTCACTTTTACAAATCAAATCTTTTATTCAAAAGATATTTCACTTTGAATGGTACGGGTTGTACATAACCCTAGTTTACTAAGAACTTCATTTCTTTTCTTACATTGTTGCCTTATACGATTTCTATAAAATTTTCGTTGCTTGTTATATAAATTTTTTCGTGTTATTCGTATCCAAGTCATCATGAAGACTGACAACCGTCGAAATTAAGAGATTCATGTGTGTGTGTATGTGATGAAGGCACTTACTACCACGTCATGCAGAGCCTTTGGGCATCCACTAACACTTAAACCATTCAAAATTATTGCGTTACCCCAAGGATCTTATTTTTCACACCTGTTGGAACGATGCTCTTTCTTACATAACTCTAAGTCCTGACTTATTCCAGGAGATTCTCATTTAGTGATATTAACACCATCAGTATTCTGACTTTAGTATTAGCCATAACCTGTTTGGCATTTTGCAAAGTCAAGAAGCGATTAACTTCTCATCCTCATGCTCTATCCTTCATACCTCACCTTTTAGCAACGGCTTCGCACGTGAACATTTTTGGTCCAAAGACTTGTGTCCTGATAATTATCAAAACTACAATTAATTCATTGGTTTTCAATACCTAGTAACATGTCACCCGATGATTCAAAGATTTTTCACTCAATCTTTTTCAACTCGTAACCTCTGAAATACGAAAAACTATGTTTATCAAAAATTTTACACGTTTATTTGTGCGGTCCTCACGAGATTTATGGACAAATGAAACCTTTTTGTCACTTATGCGATTTATAAAATCATATGTGTATGTATATAATTAAGTTAATAAATTTACCTTTACTTATTTTGGTTAGTACATACTAAGTTATACCTTCAAATTATTTAAAAATTGCTCCTTTATTGAGTTGTTTAACTTAAGTCAAATAGTTTTGTGCAAAATAGTACACGTTGTACATACTTCTAAGTTTACTAGGAACTTCGTTCCGTTTATGTTGTCACATCAAACGTTTAAAGGTTTTTCAAAACTTCCTTGGTTGATTTTATTAAGGGTTTTCGTGTTAGACTACACCATGTATGGATCACACTTCTTCTCGCCCTCCGTTAGGGATAAAGCTTACGATTAAGATCTTTGTTAAAAACTCTTGAGCCACTTTGGATGGCAGTTTTATAAAATTTGTTAAGAAGTCTTTGCGCCCATAAAATGTTCCTTTTAAGGTTAGACTTGGCAAAAACGCGGGCCGATAAAACAGTTTTCTGGGAAACACTCAGTGGTCACCCTATCGTAGGAAAGGCACTAGGCGGGTTTCTACTCTCAATATTTCACGACTAAATGCAACACCCTCGTAAACATCATCTCTATGAATCAGTATGTTGAGGTACAAGAATCGTTTTTGAGATTCTTTTCACTCGGAGAAAACCATTCTTTATGACCTAGGGTTCACATATCTTCTCATCCGCGCATCCCCTTAAGTATAAGGAAAAATTTAGGACGAACTGCTCGAAGAGTTCACTCTCGTTCAAAGATCACACCTTTCGTGCGATTTTCTTTCAGAATTGTAAAATACTTTAGGAATCTATGAACCTTGTTATCCTCTTGGAGGGGACTACTTAAAACATCTACGATACTGATGTGGTTACTCTACACATTCCTTCCTTCGTTGGTTGCAACTACATGTTGCTCTGGTTAATGTTCACCCTAACTTCAACGTGTAACTGAAAGGATAAAGTTACATTATGGAACTGTGCTTTCATTCCATTCAAGGATAAGATCATATGCATCATGGAAAACTAGGTGATATCTTTCATTGTTCGTTCAGACCGCCCTGAAGACACTATAAATAATTATGGCAGGCATTGCATGTAAGCCTGATTGGTCACTTTCGGCTAAAATTTCAATCCATTAATCAAACAAACGTTGCTTAAATATCGGGTTCTTTATACCTATGGTCTCCTTCCGAAATTAAGGGATTAGTAAAATCCGTGGCTAAAACTATCAACACATCAAATCGCATGGTTATGATCACCATGTTTTTCATTCTACCTGTCAGCTTTGTATTACGACATAAGCGCTCAATGTTTTAGATGAGTTTAGAAATATTCATGATGTATTTCATGCATCCAGCTTACGGAAGATGCCTGTAGGGCTAAAAACATCATCTTTCCTTTTGTGGGAATATATTCGGATGACATATTCATGATAATAAGAAACGAAATCAATTTGTTGATCTTTTAGGACAAGAGACTTAATTAATGGCATATACCGATTCTTAGTTTTATACGCCCAAGTAACTTTCAAGGTAAATAACTCACTTCTGAGCCCACGAGTCTCACGGAACTTTGATACGCTCCTTCTTATTCAAATACAGTACCATTGTTGGTCACTCCTCAAAATTTCGGGACAAAATTTTCTTTAACAGGTGGGTAATGTAACGACCTGGCTTTTTCGACTTGCTTTTATGCTTTGTGCTTTCACGAAACTGCGTATATGTGTGTACTGAGCTAGTTTATGCTTTGGGATCTTATTTAATGATTAATTACTTCCATTAATATCTTACAACTTGCTATTAAGTGTGTAATCACTTAACTTGATCCCCGAATACTTTTACGACCGTTAGTGCCACTTATCGTTTAAAACGAGCTACGTACTTGGTACACGTTAAACTTTTGTCATAATTGGAATATTATGACTACGTAAACATAATTTTTATTTATTTATGACAATTACTTGGCTTTATGGTTCCTTAATCATGCTTAGTACTTACTAATGCTTACTAGTTACCTTAATGGACTTAACACTTTAATGGACTTCCATGGCCCAACCTACTCAACTTAGTGGACCACTTAATGGGTTAATTAGCCCATGTAATTATAATTAAGTCCATGTAAATAATGAAACAAGTATCATGCATGCTTATGTACCAAGGCTTGCATTATGTCTCAAACCACCCAACATGTCAACATCTCCATGTACCACCACCATGGACCACACCAAGCCACACCACATGAGGCCAAGACGGTCCCCCCCCTACACCCTTGGACCGTCAGCCAAGCATGCCCAACACCACCACCACTTTATTTTTTTTTAAATCCTGATTTCATTCTCATTTCATCTCATTCAAACGCACACACTTCTCTCTACTTTCTCACTCTAAAGTTTTCTCTCTAAATTACTTGAAGAACTTGTAAGTTCTTGATTTCTTTTTCTTTCTTTTCTTACTTTAATTCATGAATCATCATCATCATGAGCAAAGATTCAAGTTTTATTACTTGAATCTTCATTACTCTTGTAAGATTCAACTTTGTATTGAAGAATCTTCAAGAACATGATGGATTCAAGTTTTTTAGCTTTGAATCTTCATAATCTTGTTAGATCTAAGTTACTAACTTAAGATCTCTTTAATTGTGTTAAAAGATCAAAACTCATGTTTATGATCTTCATGTAACTTGTAGATCCAACACTTTAATTTATGGATCTTCAAGAAAGTTTGAAATACAAGCTTACTAGCTTGATGTTTCTACAAAAAGTTAGTTAAAGATCCAAGTTTACTAACTTATGATCTTCTTTAATTTGTTGTACTTTAGTTTTGTGACTTGTTTTCTTGAAACAAAAGATACAAGCTTACTAGCTTGAGATCTCATAAGTGTTGTTAGGAATCCAAGCTCTCTAGCTTAGGTTTTTATTTTTGTGTTTGATCTAAGTTGTGTAACTTATGGTCTTATACTTTTTTTAAACAAAAGTTCATTAGCTTGTGTTCATATTACTTTACAAGATCTAAGTTTCATAACTTATGGTTGTGTAAAAGTTGAAAGTCTAAGTGTTATGACTTAGGGTTTCACCAAGAACATGAGATCTAGACTTTGTAGTCTAAGGTCTTTAATATTTTGCTAAGATCTAAGTTCTATAGCTTAAGGTCTTGCTTATTTAGTTTGATTCAATGTTTATAGCTTAATAGAAATTGTACTTGTGTTAAAACTAAGAAATTGATGTAACTTTGGTTCATCACCTTGGCCAAACTCTCACATGAGTTGTGTTTTATTTCTTAGTATTAACTTTGTGTGTTTATAGTTAAACCTTGGTTAAAGTGATGCTAAAACATCAAGAGTTGTACACTTGAAGCTTACACGCATCAAGGATGAGAGCCGTGATGAGCATCAAACACCAAGAATCCCACCAGAGCATTTATTTTCTGTTTTTAAGATCTGATCAGGCCCCTGGGCTTCTGGAAAAGTTGATTTCCAGATAGTTCGGTTCGAGTAGATGACTTTTCGTTTAAGACTCGTCCTAATCTGATATACGGTTTAGGATTTATAGCCTTCCGAAAGTCACTATGCCCTTGTAACGACGTGCTGAAAATTCTGGCCTACTCGCGCTTGGACCGTCGCCACGGTCAAACGACATCGGGTTCGGATCTGAAAATCGGACAGCGGTAAAAGGACTCACATATGGAGCCTTGGCCACTGACCGCGTGTCATTTCAGTTTATATAGAGGTCGTACCAGCTGAACGAAGTCAGCCTATGTTTCGATCTCTATTCTTGATTGAAAACTTACTTTACTTTTTACGTACGATGATGATGATGATGATGATACTTAAGACTTAATTTATTTACTTTTAAACCTTTTGGGACGATTTACTGACTTAGTAACCTTTGACTTAGGTTGATGACCTTTCGGACCGACTTACTCGCTTACTTATTCGTACCGATTTTACTGCACTATCACTGTGAGTTATAGCTCCCTTTTTACTTCAACTATTTTTGGGACTGAGAATACATGCACTTTTTATGTATTACTTACTAGGCACGAGTACTTAAACTTTATGTATGTGTGGGTTATATAACGGCATAAACTTTCCCCTTAGCTCGGTAACGTTTAGTCATTGGTTTTTGAACCGGTGAACGCGAATCTTAGATATGGATCCATAGGGTTTGACATCCCCACTCGGGCTAGTGGCGCTAGCATTTAACAGGTATTTAATACTTCATAAACTTACGCACTCGCCAAGTGTACTTTTAGGGGTGATATTTACGTTAAGTTAGTTACCAAGTGCCCACGGTTAATCATATACTTTATTATACTGTTTTGAAACGCTGTTTGAAGCACTGAAATCTCGTGGTCTACATTACTTTACTGATTACTAACTATAGCTCACCAACATTCGTGTTGACTTTTTAAGCGTGTATTTATTAGGTGCTTAGACGTTGTTGCTTCCGCTGTTAGACTTGCTGTCTTGGTGTTATAGACTCGCTGTTATGGACCTGCTGTGTTAGATTTCCGCTGCATTACTTAGAGATGTCTCAATCATGAAACTTTTATTTTGCATTCGTAACTTATGTTATTTTCAACCAATGGCTTTGTAACGACCTTTGGGTCACATACTTATGTTAACGCTTCTATTCATAGGAAGCACGTTATCTTTCGTAAAACGCTATCTTTTTATGAATGCAAAACTGGTTTTCAAACAGTATATAGTGTTTGACCTTGTAATGATCCTGTTGTTGATGAACCATACACGATGGTTTTGTACGGGGCATCACACCTTGAAAATGGCTCATCCAATAGACCACCTAAATTTGATGAAAATGAGTATGAAACTTGGAAGGCAAGGTTCATGCTTCACTTGGAGTCTATTGACCCACTCATGCCTGGTATTGCCACAGATGGTCCATTTGTCTCAACTGAGGCTATTGATAGCATTCCAGCTACTGCTGACACTCCTGCCATTCCTGGCAGAGAGGTTGTTCTCACTCCAGCCAAATGGGACGCTGAGGACAAACGTCGTGGTGGACTTGACCCTAAGATCAGAACTCTGTTAGTTATAACTTTACCTAACCACCTATTCAAACTGATTAAGGGAAAACTGAATGCTAAGCTTATGTTAGACTATCTAGATGTTACTTATGAAGGCATGGATGAGGTTAGGCAGAACAAGATTATTGCTTTAAAAAGAGAGTATGAAATGTTCTTTGCCTATAAGAATGAGACCCTTAAGCAAACCTTCATTAGATTTAGCTCCTTAGTTGCTGACCTGCTTACTTTGAAAATCACATATACTGATTTGGAAAAAGTAAACAAATTCATTGACTCACTGCCTGCTAAATGGAAACCTGTGACTGACCCTCTAAGAACCACCCAGACTTTAAAGAACTTTAACATGTTTTCTCTCTATGGTACACTTTGGAACCATGAGAAGGCAGAAGCTAAACTTGAACTAAACTTGAAAGAAAACTTTAAGTCTGCCCCCACCACTTCAAAATCTTCTAAAACAGATGATACTACTCTTATTGATGCTGCTAAAAAGAAAGCTCAAAAGGCTTTATTGGTTCAAAAGTTGACAGCAGAAGAAGAGTCGGCTGAAGATGATGTGGAGAGTGGTACTGGGTCTGCAGAGAGCAGTGTTGATGAAAATGATGTGGAAGGGTTTGCTGCAGGTATGGCCTTGCTGGCTAGGTAGTTTAAAAGGTTCAATCGTAATAGAATCAGTAAGTCATATAAAGGGAATAAGAAGCCGAGTGCTAGGTATAATAGCAAATCAGTCAAAGGTCCTAAATCTGAGTGTTACAATTGTGGGAAGGTTGGACATTTTGCTGCTAAATGCATGTCTAGGAAACCTTCAATCTCACATGCTAACTCTTTCTCAAAATCTGATAAGTACAAGAACAAGTACAAAGCTATGAAAGCTCAGATGAAGTAGAATGCAAAGACTGATAAGAAGGGAAAGAAGCCAGAAAAGGTTCTAGTTACTGAGCATCATGACTGGGATGAAACCAGCTCTTCTTCATCTTCTGACAGTGATACTGATACTGATGATGATGATGCTGGTTATGCTTCTGGTAAAAAGCTGTGTTTGATGGCCAAGGAGGTCGAGGAGTCTGATGAGGATGATAATGGTAGTACATTTGTGTCTGATATGAGGGAAGCTGACCTGAAAAAAGATTCACCTCAATGGAAAACTAAAATGCTGTATAAGGTTGATAATTTTTGAACTTATACTGATGATGAAAAAGCTGAAATGTTTGACTACCTAAAATTTGATCTATGTAGAGGCAGTAAACGTGAAGAAGTTTTGAAAAATGATAACAAATCTTTAAATGATAAACTTAAAAGTAAAACTGATGAAATTAAGATCTTGAAGGATGAAATTTCAAAACTGAAAAAAGAAAATTTTGCTTTAAAGTCTCTTCACGTTGAGGCAGCAGATGTTAATAACCAGCTAAACGACCTCAAGAAGGTTGCTGCTTCATGGTGTACATCTGATCAATGCACAGCTAAGTGTGTAAATGAGCAGGTGCCTGCCAAGTTGAAGCCTTCTTTGCTGGTGACTATGCTGCTGCTGCTGCTCTTGCAGAAGTTACTTTTATGGACCCCATTCTTGAAACTGATCCTGAAGCTGTCTTGCCAAATACTTTTGCCAAGATAGTTAAGGGTAAAAAGGTCTTAACAAATAAGTTTGTCAGACCTACAGAGACCCCACCACCGTTCATGAAAGAAATTTTGGAGGATGAAGTAAAAGCCAAGGAAACCAGTACTTCAATTGATAAAACTACTGATCCCTCAAGCATTTACTATATGACTCCAAAGGAAAGGCGCATTAAAAGGGAAATCACTGAAAACAATCAAAGAAAGTCGAAAACAATTGATTCCCTTCATGTTCAAATTCCACCAATGCTGAGCTAGATGATGAAAATTGTACTGGTTAACCAGTAGCTACTGACATGCCAGCAAAACGCAATACTGGCAAGTCAAAGGCAGCAATCAAGATTCACACGAATCGACCGATATCAGCTGACGGGTCGGTAACTTCCCACACTGGCTCGTCGAACAACAAAGGCAAAGCAGTATACCATGATTATGGTACTGGTTCTAAAAGGAAAGCTGCCCTTAAGGAAAAAGCTAAAGTGAACCAAATTGTGGAATCATGTGCTGAGTCATCTATCATTGAGATAACGATTGTCAAGCTTGACCAGCTCATAGCTGCTATATCTGAAAGCAAACCTGATCTTACTGCCCCCATCTACTGCTGCCTCTTCAAGCAAACCAGCAGACAAGAAGAGATCATCAAAGATGACCCTTCCAGAACCCATCCTTGGATGGGTTCCCAAAAAGAACTAATCTTTTAGCTACTGTGCAGGGCATTCAAAACAAGCCAATCTGGTATCTCGATAGTGGATGTTCGAGACATATGACCGGAAGTAAGTCCCTGCTAATAGACTATCAAGAAAAGGATGGTCCAGTTGTATCATATGGAGATAATTCATTGTGTTACACAAAGGGTTTTGGTACTTTAATAAATGGGAATGTCATATTTTCAAATGTAGCATATATCGTTGGGCTTAAACATAATTTACTCAGCATAAGCCAACTGACAAGCAAAAGTAAGATAGTCCAATTCAGAAGGAAGATTGGTACTATTTTTGATAAGACAGGGAAGCCACTGCTGACAGCAAAAAGACGTGAGAACATGTATCAAATTGACATGAACACATCAGTCACAACAACTGATACTTATTTTTATTCAGAGGAAGCAGACAACCTCAAGTGGTTATGGCACAAGAGACTTTCACATCTCAACTTTAAAGATATTCACAAATTATCTAGTAAAAGTTTGGTGTCTGGGCTACCCACAATGTCTTATGTGAAGGACATATTGTGTCCTGGTTGTGAAAAAGGGAAGCATCACCATGCCTCATTCAAGTCAAAGCAGATTTCATCTGTTGAGAAATCATTTCACCTACTTCATATGGATCTTTTTGGTCCTGTTAATATAGCCAGCTGTAGTGGGAAGAAGTATATACTGGTGATTGTTGATGAATATTCCAGATACACTTGGGTATTCTTTTTGAAGCATAAGAGTGAAGCTGCTGATGAAATTATCAATTTTATCAAAAGAATGGAACTACTGAATGGGCAACTGGTGAAGCAGCTTAGAAGTGATCATGGTACATAATTCAGAAATGCTACATTGGAAGAATTTTGTGCTGACAAAGGTATTTCACATAATTTTTCTGCTGTGAGAACACCTCAACAGAATGGTGTTGCAGAAAGAAGAAACAGGACTCTCATTTAAGCAGCAAGATCTATGTTGAATGAGTCTAGGCTGAAAAATTCATACTGGGCAGAAGCTGTGAACACTGCTTGTTTTACCCAGAATAGATCTTTAATAGTGAAAAGACATCAGAAAACTGCTTATGAAGTTCTCAAAGGCAAAAGACCCTCAATTTTATTTCTTCATGTATTTGGCACTCCCTGTTTCATTCTAAACAATAGGGATCAGCTAGGCAAGTTTGATGCTAAGGCTGATTAAGGTATATTTCTTGGATATTCCAATATGTCAAAGGCATATAGGGTTTTCAATAAAAGAAAGGGTTGTTTTGAAGAATCTATTAATGTTACATTTGATGAAACTGCCCCTACTTTATCTTCTGGTCAAGAAGATGAGGAGTTACTGTTTGAAGAGCCAACTCAGCAAGCTCTAGATGATGAAGAAGAACCAGCAGCAAATCCCTCACTAATCCATGTTGCTGGGTTCTCTGATGATGAGATGGAACACTCTGTTTCATCTGTGCCTAAACCAGGTGGACCTACTGGCTCTACTGAAGTTTTACAACTTGAGCATAGGTCTACTGGTTCTGAAGGATCTCCAAGCTGGTACTGGTTACACTCATAATCAACAGCTGTCTCCCACTGCTGCTCATTCATCTGAGCCAGCTGATGATCAAGATGTTTTGTGTTCCACAACAAGCTCACATGTTCATAACACTAGATGGACAAAGGAGCATCCAATTGAACAAGTTATTGGTAATCTGGCCAGTGGTGTTAAAACAAGAAGACATGCAACCAGCAATTTTTATATGCATGTAAATTTTGTATCTACCATTGAACCTACATGTCCTGAAGAAGCAATCAAAGATCCAAGCTGGGCAGGAGCTATGCAAGAAGAGATCTCCCAGTTTGATAGAAATAAGGTTTGGACATTGGTACCTCAACCTGATGATGAAACTAAAAAGATCATTGGTACCAAGTGGGTTTTCAAAAATAAGATGGATGAAGATGGGATTGTGATCAAAAACAAGGCTAGATTGGTAGCTCAGGGTTTCAAACGGGAAGAAGGATTAGATTATGGAGAGACTTATGCACCAGTGGCTAGGATGGAAGCTATCAGATTATTCTTGGCATATGCTACTAAGATGAACTTTAGGGTATTCCAGATGGATGTTAAGTCTGCATTTCTAAATAGGAAGCTGCAAGAAGAAGTTTATGTCAAACAGCCTCCTGGTTTTGTAAGCAGTAAATATCCAGACCATGTCTACAAGTTAGACAAAGCTCTTTATGGCCTCAAACATTCACCAAGAGCATGGTATGAGACACCTCATGTGTATCTCACTAGTATAAGTTTTAAAGTTGGAACAATTGATACAACTCTTTTCTCAAAAGAGATAGATGGTAATCTCTTGCTGGTACATATATACGTGGATGATATTATTTATGGATCTAAAAATGAGAAACATTGTCAAGATTTTTCAAAACTTATGTCAAAGACATATGAGATGAGCTTACAAAGAGATTTGCAATACTTTTTAAGATTGCAAATTAAACAACTTGATGATGGAATTTTTATAAGTCAAGATAAATATATCAAAGATATGTTAAAGAAATTTGGTCTGACCTGTTTAAACGATATCGGCACTCCAATGGGCAGCATCTATCAAAATTGATGCTGATCCCAATGGTGAACAAGTCAATATCACTGAATATAGAGGTATGATTAGGTCCCTACTTTATCTCACAGCCAGCAGACCAGATATTATGTTTGCCACTTGTCTCTATGCCAGATATCAAGCTAATCCTAAAGAGTCACATTTGCTAGCAGTAAAAAGGATATTTAGGTATCTGAAAGGTACTGCTAAACGTGGTTTTTGGTATCCCAAAGACCAAGATTTTGAGCTAATAGGGTATTCAAATGCTGATTCTGCAGGGTGTAAAATAGACAGGCATAAGTACTACTGGTGGTTGCCAGTTACTGGGTGGTAGACTAGTCAGCTGGACGTGCAAAAAGCAAAATACTGTGCTGAGGCAGAATATGTTTCTGCTGGTAGTTGTACTGCTCAAGTACTATGGATGCAAAGCCAACTGAAGGACTATGGTGTTCATGTTACAAAAACTCCAATCTACTGTGACAACACAAGTGCAATTGCTATTACCAACAATCCTGTGATGCATTCTAGGACAAAGCACATTGACGTTTGATATCATTTCATAAGGGATCATGTTCAAAAAGGAGATGTGGAGCTACATTTTATTTCAACAGACCAGCATTTAGCAGATCTCTTCACAAAGCCCTTAGATGATAAACGTTTTAACTATCTCATCTCTAAGCTGGGTATGCTTGAACTTTAAAATAAAAGGCAATTTTATTGGTGCGCTGGTTCTACAACATGTAGGAAAAACCAGTAAGCCACAAATTCTTTGCTTACTGCCTACATGTAAAACAATCAACACAACAAGGCCTTTTATATCATGGTTATTCAATGTCTAAAATAAAATAATAAATAGCTCACAACATTAAATGATACCTTAAAACAGAAACTCATTTACTCCCAATGATTTAAAATTAAATTCATAACATATTAAATGTAACAAAGAATTTTTGTATCTTATACAAACTTTATTCTGTGGTCTTTAACTTCATTTTGAATTAAAACCTGCTGCATTTAATGCTTAATGAGAGGTATGAGCGTTCAAGCCGATTATATGTCATGTCAACAGTCTGTGTCCCCTCGAAAACGTGCCAGTCTGTCACATCTGCCCACGCGCCTGCAGATGACAGTTGCCATTTTTCTCTCTCCTACACTTTTTCCACCAATCCGAAAGGTTAAATAAGGCAATTCATTTCTCATAATAACCTTCGGTTATTAACTCTTCAATTTTCCTTTCAAAAACACACTCTTCTCTCTAAATCCCCAAATCTTCAAATCAATCATACATTCATCTTCAACAATGGCAGACTAACAACAATCACCACCCATCGAGAACCAATCGGAGGAACAACAACAACATCAACCAGAACAACAACCTCCACCAGTCCTGGAAGAACAGGTTGAACAGGGACCGTTGTTCAATATTCACCCAAACCTAATCAGGGCTGCTAATGCACTAGATCCTGCACTCATTCGTCTATCTAGAGGCAATGCTGCTCATGCCCTTTCAATTCTAAAATCCAAAGCCAACATGGGTTATGACACACTCATCGCTTACATAAGGCAATCACCTCTGGCTCGAGCAATTACCGGTGTTCCTTTTTGTTTGTATCCAGCCTGCTTAGCCAGATTCTGGTACACTGCCACCATGGCCACCACTCAAGAGAATGCTCCATGTATTCGTGGCATGGTTACTGAAACCCTAAACTGTTCAATCACCGTTGATGCCATTCGACGAGCCCTTCAACTGCCAAGTGGACCATTTGTTGATTCACCAACAAGTAATGAATTCAGAAGGGAGGTACTTGAAATTATTGGGTTTAATCGACCAGTGGCTCATACGCCTTTAAGGAAGCATATGCCACCTCTTTGGTATTACTTATTTAGATTACTGACACAATGCATCAGCCAGAAGTCTGGTAGTTTTGACAAATGCTCAGATTTTGAGCTTAAGATTGGTCCTGGGTTGCTGTTCAACCGAAATATTGATTATGCCGGTGAAATCTTCTTGAGGCTAAGGGAAATGGTGCTTGCACCCAAAAGAACACACTTACTCCCCTTTCCAAGGTTCTTAAGCCTTGTGTTTGAAAATGAGCTGGGTGATGCTTACCAGCAGATTACTGATGAATCGGTCGACCTGCCCGTGAAACAAGGGGGAATGACCAAAGATGCTCCTGCTGCTCCATATACTGGTTTAACACCAGGCATGCTCGAGTATCTTGATGCTCAGGGAGGAGTTCACCAATCGACTGCCTCTAGTGTTGCACCAGCTGAGGGGGAGGGACCTCAGCGCAAGCCAGCTGTTAAGAGGAAGAAGCCAGCTACCTCAACTAGTACAGCCACCATCTCACATACTGGTAAAGCAGTAGTTGTATTAGAATCTAGTGCTCTATGATAATAAAGAACAACCCTAGACTTATATACTGACTACCCACTTATAGTATTGGAATCTGTTTCTTATCTATTTCTTGGTAACAGGCAAATCCAAACGAGCGAAAGCTGGATTCAAGCAAACCACAGGGGAGATTGCCCCTGTCTCAACTGCTGCTTCTGAAAAGAAGGCTGCTATAGAACCTGGTGTGTCTCTAGACCAAACAGCAGAAATCTCTAACTTAATTAAAACTATTTTAACTGCTAACTTGAAAATTGAAAGTGGAGTTAAAGGTACAACCTTGACTCCCAAACTAACTGGTTTTAAAACTAGTGTTAAGAAGAGTAGCATCCCATACTCTTCTATCCAGGCACTTCCACATTTTTCAAAATTATCCTTCAAGAAATATCCTCTGCTGACAGTACAACCAGCAGGTGCGTAATGTAACAACCCGACTTTTTCCGTTTACTATCGTTAGTTGTCCGTTAAGTATTTAATGGTGGTTACTTAGACTCGTGTGTTTAATTAAATTAAATACATACGTAATAGAGAAATGTTTGAATTAATATGTTATATTAATTTACGATTTATTTTGGATAGCGAAAGAACTAGAAAACGTTACGATTAAGTTTATCGTCTAGAAGACTTTTCAGTTTACGGAACTCAGAAAAACGACACAATAATTATTTTTGATAATTATTGACTTTAAGAAAATTATTTTTAATTTATTATTTATTTAATGAATTAAACTCGGTGTTTGCGTTTCAACGACTAGTTAACGTTCCAGAGACCCGGTATGGTTAACGGCAACGAAACGGACCATGCGCGTACAAGTAAATTAGCAAAACTAGCCCAGGACACCCCTATAGGGCCCCATTCGGCCGAACCCCCCATGAACCCTCCAAATTGGACTATTACTTGGGCTACAAGGTGACTAGTTACTTAATTAAGGCCCTAAGTCTAACTATAAATAGAAGCTTAATCCCTTGAACTCTCCCCTTTGTTTCTTTGGCCGAAATTTTTCTCCCTCTCCCCCCTTGGAAGCCGTCGGCCATCACCACCCCACAACCATCATCACAAGTTGATTTTTGAAGAAACCTCGTGCACGAATGTTGTTCCTTGTGTCGTTCCCTATGCGTTAGTGTGCTCAATTTAATTGTTTGAGGTATAACTAGTAACCCTAATTTCATTAATTTAGTTTTTTGATCAATTACATGGTGTATTAGAGTCTAGTGCTCAATTAATGGTGTCTGGTATTGCTAATTGTTGATTGATTTCGTAATTAACGTTGTTTGTTCGAAAAACAAATTTGTTTATTGATGATCTGATTAAATTGATATGAGATCTGACTTTTTAATATGTTTAATTAGAAATATATCGAAAAGTTATTAATTTTAGACTCCGATTTTGCGTGATTTCGTTATTGTATGCTCAAGATATGCGTAATCGAAGTTTACGTTGGGGTTTGCATGAAATCCGAATTTTCTGAGTTGCATGCTTTGTGTTTTAGATTATAAAAGTTGTGCTACTGTATTCCTTGTGAAAATTTATGCAATTTAGACTAAATATTTGCGTTAAAAGGTTATGTAATGTTTCCGATATGATTAAACAAAGTTTTGGTTCGTAAAGAATGCTGAATCTGTTCTTAAGTTCACATAAAAATTTCTAGAATGAACTAGGTATTGTTTTAGACTTTGAGCTTCTGGAATATGTTACTTTAGATGTTCCTTGACATGTTTCATTTGTATGTGAACTTGCGAGAACGTGATTTGCCATGAGTTATTGCTAATCTTTGTGATGTGTCCGGTTGATATTCAAAAACTGATGAGTCTGTAATGTTTTACAAATCTGTACCAATTGGCTAAAGCAATGTTTCTGATTATTTTATCACTTAAATTATGAGATGTCTTGAGATGACACCAATTGGCCGTTCATTAAAATATATTTCCTATATTTTATGAAAAATGTTTAAAAACGGACGCACGAGCAGAATTTTCTGTAATGAACCTGAACTTGAGCCTTTCTGATATTGGACTTTTATTTATCGTATGAGGCCCTGGCTGGACTTTTTGGAATCGATTTTAAGTCTAGTTATGATCTGGAGTTGATCATAATTTTATGAATTATGTGCTATGCGTTATGAGTGTATTTCTTTACGACGTATAATTTTCGAAGGTTTACTTTAAGATGTGGAAAATGCGATTTACTAAATTACGAGCGATAACATGTTATATGACTTAAGTATGATTCAATGACTATGTTTGCATGACTTACTGAGATGTTTGACTTTAGTTGACCTATTTGACCGAGTTGACTTTTGGTTTGAATTTGGTTGACTTGATTGGATTAGTTGACTTTTGCATGTTTGTTGAGTCAGTCTGAGCACTAGGACTTCACGTACACTATGGGTTGACTAAGTTTGACCTATTAGTGTATACTTAAGATGATTTACTTATTTAGGTTTCGTTGTTCAGTCGAGAGTGTTCGACTACAGTACAGTTTGCTAAGATCTTTACGAGTGCTTTTGCTAAGGTGAGTCTACAGTCCCTACTACGTTTTTACAGGGATGAGATGCATGCTTTTTATAAATGTTTTACGTGTTTGGCACAAGTAGCTTAATAAAATTATACATATGAATTCAGATCAAAAATCCTTTAGCTTGATTATATTAGTTACTTTGTAAGCTCGACTTATATGGACGGTACCGTTAGGTTTGACAAACCTCACCGCAACGTTAAACATGTGCTTATGTAGTTGTTACACGTACACTTGATCGGTGTATCGCCAGTATAGGGTAAATGAAAGACGTGGGCTTGGCCTACGCAAAGGTTAAAGTTTTGTAATCAAGTGCTCATGATAATGTATACTTTTCCTATGATGTTTTCCAAGAAAATCTTGTGGCCTAACTTACGAAATGATTTACTAAACCTGTAGTTTCACTCAACGTTTTTCGTTAACATTTTGCATGTTTCATCTCAGGTACATAGAGCTAGTGCTTCCACTTTATTTGAAGTTATGTGATGTTTGCTGCTAGAACTGGACGGCGTCCAGCATGATTTCTATTTTTATTTTCAAGAACATGTATTCGCATTTAAACAGTTTTCTCTGATGTTTTGGGTTCATATACTTTAGTCATTGATGTCAAATGTTTCCAGTTACATTTTCTTAAATAAATGACTTGTTTTCATCATTAATGCGAATACTTTTCGAAAACGTCTCATATAGAGGGCGTGACCGCTAAACTGTAGGACCATGAGCTAATATTCCGTTAGTGGATTCTGACGGGGTATTACATTTGGTATCAGAGCAGATCGGTTACCTAGGACTAGGCTGCATTAGAGAGGAACGTTAGGACAATTAGTGCGTCTAGACTGTAACCGTAGACTCATTAAGTTGCATGAACCCTAATAGATGAAATTGCTATGATTACTTGGTATCTAATATGATATGATTACTAAGTGACTAACTTTGTGTTTTCTTTGAGTGCTAGATGACTTCTTCTAATCCTATCATTCTTACCGACTCCGAAACGGAATCCGAGGAAACCGTGCAAGCGCAAGGAAACACGATACTCGAGTTTGTGGATGATACCGAATCGGAACCCGAGATGGAGACCGAGCATGGAAATGAGCCTAAAGGAAAGGAACCTGCAGAGGATTCCGGAGAAGAATCAGAACCCGAATCCGAATCTAAACCTGATGTAACCGATTCACCCCAAACACCTTTTGTTAAACCCGATTATGTTAACCCTTATGGACCGAGAGGCCACCGTAGGATACCGAAAGGACCTGCTTGGCGTAATAACCCATTTTATAAGAGTTTTCGTTATGATAATCAGTCACTTGAGATGTGTCGCCGTTTTCATCCCTATGATGCTTCTACGTCTACTCCTAAGCCTAGTACCTCCACTGCTACTACTAATGACAACAACCCAAATGATCTCACCGTGCGAGTTGAAAATTTGGAGAAAATGGTCGATTACTTGTTGAAGGAACTCCAGAAATGCAAATAGAGATCGCTCGACTAGATTGTTACACGCAATCAAACATTATTTGATTGTTACTATTTATTATATGATGTTCGCACATACATTATTAGTTGTGGCTTTGCTTATGTGATTTTACTTATGACATGAGGAATATGTTACTTTTACTGGTTATGCATGAATTTTGGAACAAGAAGTTTATTTCTTTAAGTGTTGGTTTACTAATGGCAATTTGTGTTAGTGATAATGTTACTAGTGTACATTGTTCTTACTACTGCTACTACTAAATGTTATGTATCGCAATTATATATCACTAGTGCTACTAGAATCGCTACGATTTAATATTAGTTACTATGCATCGTTCTGTTGCTAGTATATTTTATATGTCGATTTCATTGACACTAACCGAATGTGTTATCTTGACCAGAAAGATAATGCCGCCCAAGCCAGTTTCCCAAGCTGATGTTCGTCAGTGGATTTCCGAAGGAATAACCGAAGCTGTGGCAGAACTCAGTAATGGAACTAACAGTAACATGTGAACGCTACGAATCAGCGAAACCAAGATACGACTAATACTCAAAACAATGGACAAGTAGGGTGTACGTACAAGACTTTCTTGAGTTGTGAACCACACTCGTTTATTGGCACCGAAGGTCCAGTTGGTTTGACTCGTTGGTTTGAGAAGCTTGAGTCAGTTTTCCGTATCAGTGGTTGTAGAGAGATGGATAAAACGAAGTTTGCATCTAGTAAGCTATATGATGGTGCGTTGACATGGTGGAATACCTATGCAAACTCAGTAGGTATGGATCAAGCATTTGAGACCTCATGGGAGGATTTGAAATGACGAATGATCGCAGAGTATTGTCCCTACGCCGAAACTGTTAAGATGGAGCGAGAACTCCAAAACCTAAAGCTAGTGGGTACTGATTTGACTAGTTACAATAAGAGATTCTTTGAACTTGCTCTCATGTGTCCACATATGGTTACTCCCGAACGTCGCAAGATCACTCTTTATGCGAACGGTTTGACCGAGAAGATTCAAAGTGGTGTAACTACTTCGAAGCCAAGAACTATACATGTAACAACCCGGAATTTTCCAACGTTATTATTAATATTTATTATTAGTACTTGCGCTTTCATAAATTTATTTATATACATTTACTTGTTATCGTATTTAAATTTCCATGGCCCGACTAGTCTTTGTGACACGCGTACTTTTCACGAATAATATTTTTTAATATTATTTACATTCATGATTAATTAATATTAGTCATTTTTAATTAACCAAGGTTAGTGGTTAATTACTTGGGCTTTATGTATTTAATTGCATCCTTACTTGGAATTGGGCCTTTAATTAATAAACTTGGACTAGTAAGCCCACCCTACACTTTTAATGGACTTGTAAGCCCATGTTTTTAAGCTAGTATTACATTAGGGATAATCAAGGTTAATTAAACTAATTAGGAGACCAAGTTGTCTCAAGCATGCAAGAGTTATTTTAACTTGTTACCCATTTTAGCTCTCACCTCATTCCCACATTAGAAAGTTGCTTGTTGACTCCCAATTTCTATCCCCAAAACTGACGGCTTCTACACACCATGAGGAGAGTTTTATTTTTCAATTTTTGATACATAAACTCTTGTATTTCATTTCCATTTCACACACTTACAAACACCACTTCAATTTTCTCTCTTATTCTCTCTAAGACTTAGTAAGTAACAACAAAATTCATCTTCTTTTCTCCTCTTTAAAACCGTAACCTATATACTCATCATCATCATTCTTAGTTGTTAAATTACTTGTTGTTGTTTGTTGGTTATTATTCAAGATCAAACTCCCTAGTTTGCATCTTCATGGATCTTGGTTACTTCTTTTGTTGATGAAGAACCCAGAACAAGAACTCAAACTTGTTAATTTGTAGGTCTACATTTAAGTGTTTTCAACACTAAAAGTTCATAAGTTTTATAATCTTCTTTGTTTTCATGTTTGTAGACTTAAAACCTAAGATTCAAACTTTGATTTGAATCTTCCTAAGTATGACACCAACATGACATAACACTTGTAGATCCAGTTTATTTCTTCATGTTACTTACTTTAAATTCATGATTTTTAATTATGGTCAAGTATTACTAGTTAAAACTTGATCTCATACTTCTTGAAACCAAAGTTAACTTTGTAAGTTCAAGAACATGGAAGTTTAACTTTCTAGTTACAACTTCACATACTTGTGTTGGATTTAACTTAAGAACTTTAGATCTAGATTTTTGGGTCTAGGATCTTCAAGATCTAACTAAGAACTATGTTCTACAACCTAAGATCTTGTTTGCTTAAGTTTAATTTCAAGTTGTAGCTTAATATTACTTGTATAACTCTTGTATGTGTTGGAACTAAGATTTGGATGTATCTTTGGTTCATCAAACTTCATACAACTCTTAAGTGAGTTGTGCTATATGTCTTAGACTTACACTTGTATCATGATAGCCAAAACTTGGTTAATATTACTTTTAGAGTTCATGTATGTGTCGGATCTAAGATCTTGATGTAACTTTGGTTCATCAAACTACTTGTAACACTTAATTGAGTTGTGCTACTCATCTTAGACTTACACTTGTGTTATTATGGTCAAAACTTGGTAAATATGATGCAAACACATCAACGAGTTGTACACTTGAAGCTAAATGCATCAAGGATGAGAACCGTGATAAGCATCGAGCACCAAGAACCCACCGGAACACTAAACCTACTGTTTTTTGGGTCTGATCAGAATACCTGGGCTACTTTAAAGTTGATTTTAAGTTATCTCTGTTCGAGTAGATAATTTTTCGTTTAATACTCGTCTTAATCCGAGTTACAGTTTAGGATTTATGCCCCCCGAGTGTCACTATGTCCTTTTAACGTTGTGCTGAAAATTCTGACCTACTCGCACTTAAACCATCGTCACGGTCAAATGAAGACGAGTTTGCTTCTGGAATTTTTACAGAAACTAAGGGACTCGTATACGGAGCCATGGCCACTGGTCTCACCATATTTCAGTAGGTATAGAGGCCGTGGCGACTGATCGAAGTCAGCCTTTGTTTTAAACTCTTTTCTAGAATGAAACTTACTTTATACTTTTTGTTTGATGATGAATGATGATGACCCTTAAGACCTAATTTACATACATTTAAACCTTTGGGAACGATTTACTGACTTAGTAACTTTTGACTTTGGTTTTGGACTTTCCGGACCTACATACTTGCTTACTTTTCCCGAATCAACTTTACTACTACTTTACCACTGTGAGTTATAGCATCTCTTTTTACTTTAACTATTTTGAGAACTGAGAATACATGCGCATTTTACGTTTTACATACTAGGCACGAGTACTTAAACTTTATATATGTGTGGGTTATATAACGGCATAAACATTCCCTTTAGCTCGGTAACGTTTAGTCATTGGTTTTTGAAGCGGTGAACGTGAATCTTAGATATGGATCCATAAGGTTTGACATCCCCACTCGGGCTAATCGCGCTAGCATTTAACGGGTGTTTAATACTTCGTAAACATATGCACTCGCCAAGTGTACTTTCAGGGGATTATAAACGTTAAGTTAGTTACCAAGTGCCCACGGTTAAACATATACTTTACATACTATTTTGAAATACTCTTTGTAGCACTGAAATCTCGTGTCCTATCTTACATTACTGTTATACTTAAACTATAGCTCACCAACCTTTGTGTTGACGTTTTTAAGCATGTTTTTCTCAGGTGCTTAAGGTTAGCTGCTTCCGCTGTTGTACTAGTCTTGCTGTAGACACCCGCTGTTTTAGAGATGTCACCGCATGAACGTTTATTTGCATTCAAACTTTATTACATTTAAAACAATGATTTGTAACGACCTAAGGGTCACGTACTATTATTACTTTCTTCCGTTCATAGAAGCATACTTATGGTTGTAAAACATTTGACGTTGGTTAAGACGTCACCTTTTATCACGAATGCCAACTTGTTTTGAAAACGCATATAGTGTTTGACCTTGTAATGATCCTGTTGTTGACGGTCTGTACATGTTGATTTAGTACGGGGCATCACATTTGGTATCAGAGCATTGGTTGTAGGGAATTAGGTTTCATTAGTGAGTCTAAGACCGACCCAAGTAGGATTCACTAATAGGACTAATCTACAACTTGCTAGTTTACTTGTTTCCGCTAAACTTACTGCATGTTGCTGCTTACTTTTAGTGCGATATGCCGTATGCTACTTGTTTTCACTACTGCATGCTATTATTTGCTTTCGATTGCATGCTACTTCTGTACGATTCGTTATTATTGCCATGGTATTTACTGCTATACATGATTTAGACTGCCGTATTTGATTTGCCTAATACGTGCTTGCTTTATGACTTACTGATACGGAAAAAGTTATTTTTCCTTGTTCAGATGTCGGATATTCCACCTGTCATCATTTTGGACAGCGACACAGACTCGTTAGCCACCTCACCGGCCATTGTTGCCGATTCTCAGATGCCGTCATCTACACCTTCCAGCGACTCTGGTGATTCATCCTCCGGAGCCAGTAGTCATGCACCTGCCCCAGTGGTTACCTCTGACAGAGCTGAGGACCTCCATGAGAATCCAGCTCCACTTGCCCCCGGACCTTCAGAGCCACAGCACCATCCCGGTGGTGCTGTGATTCCCGTAGATCTTGGGGAAGGTCCAGTCCGTAATGAGCATAACTATTGGTGCTGATGCGCTCCTGATGGACGTCTCGTGCCTATCGGACCCGCCAGATACCGACAGATGATGGCCGCCCGAGGAGAACCAGTACAGCCACCCGTGTAGCCACCTCCACATGATTCGGACGACCCATCCTCCGCTGACTCTTTATCCGACGACACCTCCTCAGACGACTCCAGTGACGATGATTCTGATGAGGACCCTGATGATGCACTTGTACAGCCACCCTCCACCCCGCCGAATAAGCGGTACCGTTTCGATGGCACCATCATTCCAGGGATTAACGGAGGTCGAGAATTCACTGACGCATATGGTTGGCGTCGTAGGGTTACCGCCTGTAAGCGGCTTGTGCCGTACCCTGCTGATCCTTTTGTGCGTAAGCCTTACCGCTTTGCAGCCTCTACTTCTAGAGCTGGATCGTCTGTACCACCAGCTCCACCAGAACCACCCGTACCGACTGCACCGCCTGCCCCTCCATCTCCCACTGTTGAGGAACTGACAAGGGAGGTGGAGATCCTTCGTGCTCGGGTAGCTGAGCTCGAGGACCAGATATCTCATGTATTGGACATCCTGCACCCACCTTTACTATAGGACATTTGTAGTAGATTTCATTATGTAATCTCATTTGTAGTTTTATGTTTTACTTATGTATTGTACGAACCTATGCTGATGTATGCAACTTATTATTAATGAATGAAACTTTGCATTATTTAATTCTTGCACGGTGTTCTATTTACGTTACTGTATGATGATTCTGTGGTATTTGTACCTGGATGCATTACTTGATAAACATATGATGTGTTGATTCCATGTTGGTTACCATATACTTATTATTATTTATTGAATACTGGATTTTGACGTGAGTCAAAATTTTTGTTTAGAACATCATGGCCAACGGACGATCAACACCCACCGCAGCCCAAATCGAGGATATGATCAATGAACGAGTCGCTGCAGCTTTAGCGGAAAGAAACCTCCAAGCTCCACCGCCACCGGTTATCCAGCCCATTCGTAATGGGTGTACATACAAAGAGTTTCAAAGCTGCAAACCTCACCACTAGGTGGTTTGAGAAGTTAGAATATGTGTTTCGAGTTAGTAACTGCTCAGAGGCAAACAAAACCAAGTTTGCTTCATGTACGCTGTCTGACG
This sequence comes from Rutidosis leptorrhynchoides, assembly GCF_046630445.1. Classification (NCBI taxonomy): domain Eukaryota; kingdom Viridiplantae; phylum Streptophyta; class Magnoliopsida; order Asterales; family Asteraceae; genus Rutidosis; species Rutidosis leptorrhynchoides. The sequence goes on along the minus strand of NC_092336.1, from coordinate 205,856,724 downwards.
GTGCATTAACATGGTGGAACACGTTGGCTCAAGCAAATGGTATTGATGAGGTATTTGCTACCCCATGGGAGGAGTTCAAAGGGGCCCTGATTGAGGAATATTGCCCTAGGACCGAGATCCAGAAGATGGAGATTGAGTTTATGCAGTTGAAGGTTGTGGGAAACGATCTCGATGGTTACAATCGTAGGTATTTGGAACTTGCCCTGATGTGTCCTACCATGGTTACCCCGGAGTTCAAGCGTATGGAAAGATATTTGTGGGGACTTCCTAAGTCCATTAAGAGAAACGTCACCTCGTCTAAGCCACCCAATGTCCCGGAAGCAATGCGCATGGCGCATACCTTAACGAACCAAATCATCATCGATGAACCGGAGAAGGCTAAGTCCGAAGCGGGTAGTAGTGATAAGCGTAAGTGGGATAACAACAATGGTAGAGCCTATGATCAAAACCCGGCAAAGTGACATGAGGGTTTCAAAGGAAACAACAACGGTGGAAATCCCAACCCAAACACAAGCTCAAACCCAAACTACAAGGGTACCCTACCGCAATGCAAAAGGTGCTACAAGCACCATACCGGGTATTGTAATGTGGTTTGTGAAAAGTGCCAACGGACTGGGCATATCGGTAAGGACTGCAAGGTCACCACCCTGAATGTGAAGGCGAACCCCAATGGACTGAAAAAGTGCTACGAATGCGAACAGACGGGCCACTTCAGAAATGCGTGTCCCAACAAAAGAAAGGACGGCGGACCACCACGTGGCAGAGCTTTCAACGTGAATGCAAGAGATGCCCTTGAGGACCCCGACTTGGTGATAGGTATATTCACTATCAACAATCTATCAGCTTCTGTCTTATTTGATACTGGTGCCGATAGGAGTTATGTATGTAGACACTTTTGCGATAAGATAAATTGGTCATTAGTTCCTTTAAAAGAGAGCATGCTTGTCGAGGTAGCCAACAGAAAACTTGAGAAAGTTGACCAAATTGGCCGAGGAGCTATTATCAACATAGCTGGTGCGGATTTCGAGATTGACTTGATACCCATTAAGTTGGGAAGCTTTGATGTTATTATCGGTATGGATTGGTTGACCAAAGTAAGGGCTGACATTATCTGTGGAGATAAAGCTCTTCGTATACCACGCAGAGACGGTGAGATATTGATTATTTACGGAGAGAGATGTAGCTCGAAACTGAATCTCATTAGTTGCATGAAAGCGCAAAAGATTATGAAGAAAGGACGTCTTGCTGTTCTAACACATGTGAAAACGTTAGAAACTGGGGAGAAGAGCGTGGATGACGTGCGAATTGTGAACGAACTTTCCGATGTCTTTCCAGAAGAATTGCCTGGATTACCGCCACCGAGAGCAGTGGAGTTTCAGATCGATTTAGTACCCGGAGCTGCACCTGTCGCTCGCGCACCTTATCGACTCGCACCTTCCGAGATGCAAGAATTGCAGAGCCAATTACAAGAACTGCTAGACCGTGGATTTATCCAACCAAGTTTCTCGCCTTGGGGCGCACCTGCTTTATTTGTGAAGAAGAAGGATGGATCTTTCCGTATGTGTATTGACTACCGTGAACTCAACAAATTGACGATCAAGAATTGGTATCCACTTCGCCGAATTGACGATCTTTTTGATCAACTACAAGGATCGAGCATCTACTCTAAGATCGATTTGTGATCCGGTTATCACCAGTTAAGGGTGAAAGAAAGCGATGTAATGAAGACTGCATTCAGAACTCGTTATGGTCATTACGAGTTTCTCGTGATGCCATTCGGGTTAACCAACGCACCTGCCGTGTTCATGGATCTCATGAATCGTGTCTGCAAACCATACCTGGATAAGTTCGTTATCGTCTTCATAGATGATATCCTCATCTACTCCATGAGCGAAGAAGAGCATGAGCAACATCTTCGATTAGTGCTTGAACTCTTGAGACAAGAGCAACTTTATGCGAAATTCTCCAAGTGTGAATTTTGGTTGAAGGAAGTCCAATTTCTGGGTCATGTTGTGAGCGACCAGGGTATCAAAGTTGATCCCTCCAAGATTGAAGCTATCAGCAAGTGGGAAACACCCACTACCCCAACTTACATTCACCAATTTCTAGGTCTTACCGGTTACTACCGAAGATTTATTGAAGGTTTCTCTCTAATTGCGCGTCCTTTGACTGTGTTGACTCACAAAGGGAAGAAGTTCATTTGGGAACCCACACACGAATTAGCATTTCAAACCTTGAAGAAGAAGTTGACCACCGCACCTATCTTATGACTTCCTGAAGGCAGTGACGATTTCTTCGTTTATTGTGATGCTTCAAAAAGTGGTTTTGGTTGTGTGTTGATGCAACGCACAAAGGTTATCGCTTACGCCTCTTGCCAACTGAAGATTCACGAGCGAAATTACACTACTCAAGATCTCGAACTTGGAGCCATTGTCTTTGCATTAAAACTGTGGAGACACTATTTGTATGGAACTAAAAGTACTATCTTCACCGATCACAAGAGTCTCCAACATATATTCGATCAGAAGCAACTGAACACGAGACAGCGTCGATGGATCGAGACGCTGAACGACTATGATTACGAACTTCGTTATTATCCTGGCAAGACCAATGTTGTAGCTGACGCTTTGAGCCGAAAGGAGAGGATGGAACCTCTTCATGTTCGGGCACTGAACATCACCATCCATTCTAATCTCAACATCCAGATCCAAGTGGCCCAAGATGAGGCACTCAAGGAGGAGAATATATCTCACGAACATTTGAACATTCTTGTCTCTAAATTCGAGGTTAGGGAGTCTGGACTCTGATGTTATGCAGGAAGAATTTGGGTACCACGTTATGGAGATCTAAGGAACCTTATACTTGATGAAGCCCACAAGTCGAGATATTCGATTCACCCCGGAGCGGGCAAAATGTACCACGATCTTAAGGAACAGTACTGGTGGCCAAATCTTAAAAAGGATGTTGCAACGTATGTTGGTAAGTGTTTGACTTGCTCGAAAGTTAAGGCCGAACATCAAAGACCTTCTAGGTTACTTCAACAACCAGAAATCCCGCAATGGAAGTGGGAAAGGATAACAATGGACTTTATTACCAAGCTACCAAAGACGGTGGGCGGATACGATACCATTTGGGTTATCGTTGACCGTCTTACTAAATCTGCACACTTTCTAGCGATGAAGGAAACATATACGATGGAGAGACTTGCTCAACTATACATCAAAGAAGTTGTATCTCGTCATGGTGTACCTTTATCGATCATCTCAGATCGCGATCCCCGTTTTGCTTCTAGATTTTAGCGTTCTTTGCAAGAAGCCTTGGGAACCCGCCTCGACATGAGTACTGCATATCACCCACAGATCGACGGGCAAAGTGAACGCACGATTCAGACCTTGGAGGACATGTTGCTTACATGTGTTATCGATTTCAGAAAGGCCTGGGAAAGGCATTTGCCGCTAGCCGAATTCTCGTACAACAACAGTTATCACTCGAGTATTAATGCCACGTCTTTTGAAGCGTTGTATGGCTATAAGTTCCGATCTCCTATTTGTTGGGCCGAAGTAGGCGAAAAGCAAAGCACTGGACCCGAGGTAGTCCATGAAACAACGGAGAAGATTGCCCAGATTCAAGCGAGACTTAAGACGGCTCGTGATCGCCAAAAGAGTTATACTAACCTTAAACGTAAATACTTTGAATTCAACGTCAGTGAACGTGTAATGTTGAAGGTTGCACCTTGGAAAGGTGTGATTTGTTTTGGAAAACGTGAAAAGTTAAACCCACGATACATTGGTCCTTTTGAAATCTTGGAACGTGTTGGACCCGTTGCTTACCGTTTAGATCTCCCAACTCAATTGAGCTCAGTTCATCCTACCTTCCACGTATCAAATTTGAAGAAGTGTCTTGCTGCACCGGAACTTATCATGCCACTGGAAGAACTTACGATTGATGACAAATTCCACTTCGTGGAAGAGCCTGTCGAAATTATGGACCGTGAGGTCAAAACTTTGAAACGCAACAAGATTCCGATCGTCCGAGTACGGTGGAATGCCAAACGAGGACCCGGGTTTACCTGGGAGCAAGAGGATCAAATGATGTAGAAATATCCTCACCTTTTCCCAACTCCTCCATCTACCTCAGCTTAAAATTTCGGGACGAAATTTTCTTCAACAGGTGGGTAATGTAATAACCCGGAATTTTCCAACGTTATTATTAATATTTATTATTAGTACTTGCGCTTTTATAAATGTATTTATATACATTTACTTGTTATCGTATTTAAATTTCCATGGCCCGACTAGTCTTTGTGACACGCGTACTTTTCACGAATAATATTTTTGAATATTATTTACATTCATGATTAATTAATATTAGTCATTTTTAATTAACCAAGGTTAGTGGTTAATTACTTGGGCTTTATGTATTTAATTGCATCCTTACTTGGACTTGGGCCTTTAATTAATAAACTTGGACTAGTAAGCCCACCCTACACTTTTAATGGACTTGTAAGCCCATGTTTTTAAGCTAGTATTACATTAGGGATAATCAAGGTTAATTAAACAAATTAGGAGACCAAGTTGTCTCAAGCATGCAAGAGTTATTTTAACTTGCTACCCATTTTAGCTCTCACCTCATTCCCACATTAGAAAGTTGCTTGTTGACTCCCCATTTCTATCCCCAAAACCGTCGGCTTCTACACACCATGGGGAGAGTTTTATTTTTCAATTTTTGATACATAAACTCTTGTATTTCATTTCCATTTCACACACTTACAAACACCACTTCAATTTTCTCTCTTATTCTCTCTAAGACTTAGTAAGTAACAACAAAATTCATCTTCTTTTCTCCTCTTTAAAACTGTAACCCATATACTCATCATCATCATTCTTACTTGTTAAATTACTTGTTGTTGTTTGTTGGTTATTATTCAAGATCAAACTCCCTAGTTTGCATCTTCATGGATCTTGGTTACTTCTTTTGTTGATGAAGAACCCAGAACAAGAACTCAAACTTGTTAATTTGTAGGTCTACATTTAAGTGTTTTCAACACTAAAAGTTCATAAGTTGTATAATCTTCTTTGTTTTCATGTTTGTAGACTTAAAACCTAAGATTCAAACTTTGATTTGAATCTTCCTAAGTATGACACAAACATGACATAACACTTGTAGATATAGTTTATTTCTCCATGTTACTTACTTTAAATTCATGATTGTTAATTATGGTCAAGTATTACTAGTTAAAACTTGATCTCATACTTCTTGAAACCAAAGTTAACTTTGTAAGTTCAACAACATGGAAGTTTAACTTTCTTGTTACAACTTCATATACTTGTGTTGGATTTAACTTAAGAACTTTAGATCTAGACTTTTGGGTCTAGGATCTTCAAGATCTAACTAAGAACTATGTTCTACAACCTAAGATCTTGTTTGCTTAAGTTTAATTTCAAGTTGTAGCTTAATATTACTTGTATAACTCTTGTATGTGTTGGATCTAAGATTTGGATGTAACTTTGATTCATCAAACTTCATACAACTCTTAAGTGAGTTGTGCTACATGTCTTAGACTAACACTTGTGTCATGATAGCCAAAACTTGGTTAATATTACTTTTAGAGTTCATGTATGTGTCGAATCTAAGATCTTGATGTAACTTTCGTTCATCAAACTACTTGCAACACTTAATTGAGTTGTGCTACTCATCTTAGACTTACACTTGTGTTATGATGGTCATAACTTGGTAAAGATGATGCAAACACATCAACGAGTTGTACACTTGAAGCTAAATACATCAAGGATGAGAACCGTGATAAGCATCGAGCACCAAGAACCCACCGGAACACTAAACCTACTATTTTTTGGGTCTGATCAAAATACCTGGGCTACTGTAAAGTTGATTTTCAGTTATCTATATTCGATTAGATAATTTTTCATTTAAGACTTGTCTTAATCCAAGTTACGGTTTAGGATTTATGGCCCTCCGAGTGTCACTATGTCCTTTTAACATTGTGCTGAAAATTCTAACCTACTCGCACTTAGACCGTCGCCATGGTTAAACGAAGACGAGTTTGCTTTTGGAATTCTTACAGCAACTAAAGGACTCATATACGGAGCCATGTCCACTGGTCTCACCTTAATTCAGTAGGTATAGCGGCCGTGGCGACTGATCGAAGTAAGCCTTTGTTTTAAACTCTTTTTTAGAATGAAACTTACTTTATACTTTTTGTTTGATGATGAATGATGATGACCCTTAAGACCTAATTTACATACATTTAAACTTTTGTGAACGATTTGCTAACTTAGTAACTTTTGACTTAGGTTGAGGACTTTCCGGACCTACATACTTGCTTACTTTTCCCAAATCAACTTTACTACTACTTTACCACTGTGAGTTATTGCATCCCTTTTTACTTTAACTATTTTGGGAACTGAAAATACATGCGCATTTTACGTTTTACATTCTAGGCACGAGTACTTAAACTTTATATATGTATGGGTTATACAACGGCATAAACATTCCCTTTAGCTCGGTAACATTTAGTCATTGGTTTTTGAACCGGTGAACTCGAATCTTAGATATGGATCCATAGGGTTTGACATCCCCACTCGGGCTAGTCGCACTAGCATTTAACGGGTGTTTAATACTTCGTAAACATACGCACTCGCCAAGTATACTTTTAGGGGGTTATAAATGTTAAGTTAGTTACCAAGTGCCCACGGTTAAACATATACTTTACATACTGTTTTGAAACACTCTTTGTAGCACTAAAATCTCGTGGCCTACCTTACATTACTATTATACTTAAACTATAGCTCACCAACCTTTGTGTTGATGTTTTTAAGCATGTTTTTCTCAGGTGCTTAAGGTTAGCCGCTTCCGCTGTTGTACTAGTCTTGCTGTAGACACCCGCTGTTTTAGAGATGTCACCGCATGAACGTTTATTTGCATTCAAACTTTATTACATTTGAAACAATGATTTGTAAAAGGGTCACGTACTATTATTACTTACTTCCGTTCATAGAAGCATACTTATGGTTGTAAAACATTTGACATTGGTTAAGACGTTACCTTTTATCACGAATGCCAACTTGTTTTGAAAACGCATATAGTGTTTGACCTTGTAATGATCCTGTTGTTGATGGTCCGTACATGTTGATTTAGTACGGGCTGTCACAATACAAGAAGCTGTTGAGATGGCTAGTGAGTTAATCGATCAGGCCGAACAGCGAGGAAAGACTCCTGCCTCAAATGAGATTAAAACTCATGATAACAAGAGGAAATGGAATAATAACAATAACTCAGGGAAGAATTACAATCAGCAGCCCTTTAAGTAACAAGATACTGCTAAGAGTAATGCTACAATCCTAAATGCTAATTCTAGTTATAAGGGAAAGTTTCCATTGTGTGCTAAGTGTAATAGGCATCATCCGGGGGATTGTTTGAAAAAGTGTGATAAGTGTAAGAGGAATGGACATTTTGCTACCGAGTGTATGACTGGTACGAATATATGTTATGGGTGCGGAAAAGAAGGTCATTTTTGGAAGGATTGCCCAATTGCTAGTAAGACTAATGAACTTGCAAGAGGAAGGGCTTTCAACATTAACTCCAGTGAAGCTCGTGATGATCCTAAGATAGTCACGGATACGTTTCTTCTAGATAATCAACATGTTTATGTACTTTTCGATTCCGGAGCTGATAGAAGCTTTGTGTCTAGAGATTTTTGCCATAATCTTAAAAATGCTGTATCGTCATTAGAAAATTTATATTCTATAGAACTAGGAAATGGTAATCGAATGAGTGCGGATAAGGTTTACCATGATTGTACTTTGACTTCGGCTGGAATGTCATTTAAGATAGATGTGATACCTATTAAGCTAGGAAGATTCGACCTTGTGGTTGGAATGGATTGGTTAGCCGAGAATAGAGCCGACATTATCTGTCATCAGAAAGCGATTCGTATTCCTGTTGTTGAAGGTGAACCTTTAATGGTGTATGAAGAGCGAAGAAATATGCCGTTACATTTTATTAATTGTTTGAAGGTGCAAAAACACATGAGGAAGGGTTGTCTTGCTATGTTATTTCATGTAAGTAAAACTGAATCTGAAGGCAAGAAACTCGAAGATGTGGCCATTGTTAGAGAATTTCCCGATGTTTTTCCAGATGAGTTACCCGGATTAGCTCCGCATAGAGACGTAGAGTTCCAGATTGATTTAGTTCCCGGAGCGGCACCAGTAGCGTGTGCGCCGTATAGACTTGCACCACCCGAATTACAAGAATTGTCTAGTCAACTGCAAGAGCTTTTAGATAAAGGATTCATTCAACCGAGCTCATCACCGTGGGGAGCTCCGGTACTATTTGTGAAGATGAAGGATGGATCTATGAGACTCTGTATTGATTATAGAGAGTTGAATAAGTTGACTATCAAGAATAGATAGTCGTTGCCGAGGATTGATGACTTGTTTGATCAATTGCAAGGATCAGCATGTTATTCTAAGATCGATCTAAGGTCAGGTTATCATCAAATGAGAGTGAAGGAATCAGATATACCGAAGATAGCGTTTAGGACACGCTATGGTCATCATGAATTTACAGTAATGCCTTTTGGATTGACGAACGCACCAGCTGTGTTCATGGATCTCATGAACCGTGTGTGTAAGCCATATCTAGACAAGTTTGTTATAGTGTTTACCGATGATATATTGGTATATTCTAAAAGTGAGAAAGAACATGAACAACATCTCCGTTTGTTATTAGAGATGCTCAGGAAGGAGCAGTTATACGCGAAGTTTTCAAAATGTGACTTTTGGTTGCGAGAAGTGCAATTCTTGGGTCATATTGTAGGTGTCAATGGTATTCAAGTTGATCCTGCAAAGATAGAGACAGTGAAGAAATGGGAGACTCCTAAGTTGCCAACTTAGATACGACAATTTTTAGGTCTTGCTGGTTACTATAGGAGATTTATTGAGGGATTTTCTACTATTGCCCGACCGTTAACAGCTTTGACTTACAAGGGTAAGAAGTATGAATGGACAGAATTTCATGAAGCTGCATTTCAGTTGTTAAAGGAGAAGTTAACGACTGCGCTAATTTTTCTTTACCCGAAGGAACCAAGGATTTCGTAGTTTACTGCGATGCTTCACGGAAAGGTTATGGTTGTGTGTTAATGCAACGTACGAAAGTGATTGCGTATGCATCCCGACAATTGAAGATACACGAATTGAATTATATGACTCATGATCTAGAACTTGGTGCTGTAGTTTTTGCATTGAAGATGTGGAGACACTATTTGTATGGTACGAAGTTCACTGTATTCACGGATCACAAGAGTTTGCAACATATTTTCGATTAGAAACAGCTTAATATGAGACAGAGACGTTGGATTGAGTTGTTAAATGATTACGACTGTGACATTAGCTATCATCCTGGTAAGGCTAATGTAGTGGCAGATGCTTTGAGTAGGAAGGAGAGAATTAAGTCTATTCGAGTTAGAGCATTGAACTTGACTATTCGAAGGAACCTTACTTCTCAGATACGTGACGCACAGCTAGAAGCGTTGAAAGAAGAGAATGTTGCTACCGAATCACTTCGAGGAATTGATAAGAAGTTTTTCACTCGAGATGATGGAACCCAGTATTTTATCGACAGAATATGGGTACCGAAATTTGGTGGATTAAGGGAGCTAGTGCTAGAAGAGGCACATAAAACAAGGTATTCTATTCATCCTGGATCCGACAAGATGTACCAAGATCTTAAGGCACTGTATTGGTGGCCTAATATGAAAGCTGAAATCGCTACTTATGTTGGTAAGTGCTTGACTTGTGCTAAAGTTAAGGCAGAGCATCAGAAGCCGTCAGGACTACTGACACAACCAGAGATTCCCCAATGGAAGTGGGAAAATATTACGATGGACTTTATCACTAAGTTGCCTAAAACGGTAGGAGGTTATGACACGATATGGGTTATCGTGGATCATCTTATGAAGTCTGCTCATTTTCTACTGATTAAGGAAACGGATAAGATGGAGAGGTTGGCACAGATTTACATAAAGGAAGTAGTTTCACGACATGGAGTGCCGCTATCTATTATTTCCGACAGAGACAGTAGGTTTACGTCCAGATTTTGGCAATCTTTGCAAGAAGCTATGGGAACTCGTTTAGACATGAGTACTGCATACCATCCTCAAACTGATGGTCAAAGTGAGAGAATGATTCAGACACTAGAGGACATGTTAAGAGCTTGTGTGATTGACCTTGGAATTGGATGGGATAGACATCTACCGTTAGTAGAGTTTTCCTATAACAATAGTTATCATGCAAGTATAAAGGCAGCGCCTTTTGAAGCACTGTATGGTAGAAAGTGTAGATCGCCTTTATGTTGGACTGAGTTAGGAGATAGTCAGTTAACTGGTCCGGAGATTGTACATGAAATGACTGAGAAAATCGTGCAGATTCAAGAAAGAATGAAAATAGCAAGAGATCGTCAAAAGAGCCATGCAGATCTTAAAAGGAAAGATTTGGAATTTTAGGTTGGAGACAAGATTATGCTTAAAGTGTCACCCTATAAAGGTGTAGTGCGCTTTGGAAAAAGAGGAAAGTTAAGTCCGAGGTATATTGGACCGTTTGAGATTACCGAACGAATTGGACCGATAGCGTATAAATTGAAACTACCGCAGGAACTTAGCGAGGTTCACGATACTTTTCATGTTTCCAATTTGAAGAGATGCTTATCAGATGAAAGTTTAGTGATTCCATTAGATGAAGTGCAAGTAGATCCTAAGCTTAATTTCATTGAAGAACCTGCTGAGATTATGGATCGCGAGATTAAGCAACTAAAGCAAAGCAGAATTCCATTGGTTAAGGTTAGATGGAATGCCCGAAGAGGACCAGAATTCAGATGGGAGCGTGAAGATCAGATGAGTCTTAAGTATCCGCAACTATTTCCCGAGGAGACGACTACGGCGGATGACCACTAAAATTTCGGGACGAAATTTTTCATAACAGGTGGGTAATGTAACAACCAGACTTTTTCCGTTTACTATCGTTAGTTGTCCATTAAGTATTTAACGGTGGTTACTTAGACTTGTGTGTTTAATTAAATTAAATACATACTTAATAGAGAAATGTTTGAATTAATATGTTATATTAATTTACGATTTATTTCGGATAGCGAAAGAACTAGAAAATGTTACGATTAAGTTTATCGTCTAGAAGACTTTTCAGTTTACGGAACTCAGAAAAACGACACAATAATTATTTTCGATAATTATTGACTTTAAGAAAATTATTTTTAATTTATTATTTATTTAATGAATTAAACTCGGTGATTGCGTTTCAACGACTAGTTAACGTTCCGGAGACCCGGTACGGTTAACGGCAATGAAACGGACCATGCGCGTACAAGTAAATTAGCAAAACGAGCCCAGGACACCCCTATAGGGCCCCATTCGGCTGAACCCCCCATGAACCCTCCTAATTGGACTATTACTTGGCCTACAAGGTGACTAGTTACTTAATTAAGGCCCTAAGTCTAACTATAAATAGAAGCTTAATCCCTTGAACCCTCCCCTTTGTTTCTTTGGCCGAAATTTTGCTCCCTCTCCCCCCTTGGAAGCCGTCGGCCATCACCACCCCACGGCCATCATCACAAGTTGAATTTTGAAGAAACCTCGTGCACGAACGTTGTTCCTTTTGTTGTTCCCTACGCGTTAGTGTGCTCAATTTAATTGTTTGAGGTATAACTAGTAACCCTAATTTCATTAATTTAGTTTTTTGATCAATTACATGGTGTATTAGAGTCTAGTGCTCAATTAATGGTGTCTGGTATTGCTAATTGTTGATTGATTTCGTAATTAACGTTGTTTGTTCAAAAAACGAATTTGTTTATTGATGATCTGATTAAATTGATATGGGATCTAACTTTTTAATATGTTTAATTAGAAAGATATCGAAAATTTATTAATTTTAGACTCCGATTTTGCGTGATTTCGTTATCGTATGCTCAAGATATGCGTAATCGAAGTTTAGGTTATGGTTTGCATGAAATCCGAATTTTCTGAGTTGTATGCTTTGTGTTTTAACTTATGAACGTTGTGCTACTGTATTCCTTGTGAAAATTTATACAATTTAGACTAAATATTTGCGTTAAAAGGTTATGTAATGCTTCCGATATGATTAAACGAAGTTTTAGTTCGTAAAGAATGATGAATCTGCTTTTAAGTTTACATAAAAATTGCTAGAATGAACTAGGAATTGTTTTAGACTTTGAGCTTCTGTAATATGTTACTTTAGATGTTCCTTGACATGTTTCATTTGTATGAAAACTTGCGAGAACGTGATTTTCCATGAGTTATATGCTAATCTTTGTGATGTGTCCGGTTGATATTCAAAAACTGATGAGTCTGTAATGTTTTGAAAATCTGTACTAATTGGCTAAAGAAATGTTTCTGATTATTTTATCACTTAAATTTTGAGATGTCCTGAGATGAAACCAATTGGCCGTTCATTATAATCTATTTTCTATATTTTATGAAAAATGTTTAAAAACTGACACGCTAGCAGAATTTTCTGTAATGAACCTGAACTTGAGCCTTTCTGATATTGGACTTTTATTTATCGTATGAGGCCCTGGCTAGACTTTTTGGAATTGATTTTAAGTCTAGTTATGATCTGGAGTTGATCATAATTTTATGAATTATGTGCTACGCGCTATGAGTGTATTTCTTTACGACGTATGATTTTCGAAGGTTTACTTTAAGATGTGGAAAATGCGATTTACTAAATTACGAGCGATAACATGTTATATGACTTAAGTATGATTCGTTGACTATGTTTTCATGACTTACTGAGATGTTTGACTTTAGTTGACCTATTTGACGGAGTTGACTTTTGGTTTGACTTTGGTTGACTTTCGTTGACTTGCTTGGATTAGTTGACTTTTGCATGTTTGTTGAGTCAGTCTGAGCACTAGGACTTCACGTACACTATGGGTTGACTAAGTTTGACCTATTAGTGTATACTTAAGATGATTTACTTATTTAGGTTGCGTTGTTCAGTCGAGAGTGTTCGACTACAGTAGAGTTTGCTAAGATCTTTACGAGTGCTTTTGCTAAGGTGAGTCTAAAGTCCCTACTACGTTTTTACAGGGATGAGATGCATGCTTTTTATAAATGTTTTATGTGTTTGGCACAAGTAACTTACTAAGATTATACATATGAGTTCAGATCAAAAATCCCTTAGCTTGATTATATTAGTTACTTTGTAAGCTCGACTTATATGGACGGTACCGTTAGGTTTGACAAACCTCACCGCAATGTTAAACAGGTGCTTATGTAGTTGTTACACGTACACTTGATCAGTGTATCGCCAGTATAGGGTAAACGAAAGACGTGGGCTCGGCCTACGCAAAGGTTAAAGTTTTATAATCAAGTGCTCATGATAATGTATACTTTTCCTATGATGTTTTCTAAGAAAATCGTGTGGCCTAACTTACGAAATGATTTACTAAACCTGTAGTTTCACTCAACGTTTTTCGTTAACGTTTTGCATGTTTCATCTCAGGTACATATAGTTAGTGCTTCCGCTTTATTTGAAGTTATGTGATGTTTGCTGCTAGAACTGGACGGCGACCAGCATGATTTCTATTTTTATTTTCAAGAACAAATATTCGCATTTAAACAGTTTTTTCTGATGTTTTGGGTTCATATACTTTAGTCATTGATGTCAAATGTTTCCAGTTATATTTTCTAAAATAAATGACTTGTTTTCATGATTAATGCGAATACTTTTCAGAAACGTCTCATATAGAGGGCGTGACCGCTAAACTGTGGGACCAGGAGTTAATATTCCGTTAGTGGATTTTGACGGGGTATTACATTTCTGCTACTCCTCCTGCTGTCTCCGGTATTGCTACTTCAACCACTGATTCTGAGGTGGTTGATGAAATGATAATGGAACCTCCTCCTGCACTTGAAAAAGTTATTGATAATATTGTTAAGGAGGTTCTTGATTTCGAGGTTACTGGTTCTACCACTGTTACTCCTCCAACTGCTGCTACTGAGGAAATTTCTACAAGTGGTGACCAGGGTGACGTGGTGCTTACTGATGAGCTTATTGCAGCAAATGCTGCCTATTCTGCACATGTCACTGGTTCTACGGAACCTACTTTGGATGCTGGTACCTCCACTTCTACTACTACTGACACTACTCAGGCTTCTGTTTCTGGTGAAAAGCCCAAGTATGTATGCCAGGTACCAGATCCAGATGAAGTTGTTCCCAACTTCATATATAAGGGAGCCTCTATCACTTCCAAGATTGCCTTGCTGGTGGATCAGCAGACTATTGATCCTCAAAGTGCTTTAGTCTCAGCTAGCAAGCTACCACAGGAAGAGCTAATTGAACTACTGTCTCAGATTGATCGACCAGCAAGAGAAGAGGTTTATGAGAGACTGGCCACTTTACAACAAGTCAATGAGCAGCCATACTACCATTACTTTGGTATGGCTCCAGCTGCTTCTCCATGGCCTGGTACATGGAGGCCTCTCAATTTCATCAGCGATCCTGCTACTGGTAAATGTGTCATGCAAAATGTTCATGATTCGCCAGTACCTTCTGACTCATCAGCTTCTTCCTCGTCATCTTCTTCATCTGATGATGATGCTGATAAAGGTACTAGTAAGGACGAGCCAGTCATTCATGATAATGTGACTGGTTCCAAAGACAAACCAGTGGATCTTACTGATGATGCTGATAATGATGCTAACAAGGATACAAGTGGTTCTAAATCTTCGGGTAAAGGTAAAAATGGTGGTGATCATGGTGATGAGTCAGATTCTGACCTTCCACCTCCACCACCCCACGATGGTACTCCTGTTGTCACTGCTAGTGATCGCCCCTCAACCAGTAGTTTTGATCCTACTGAGGTGGCTGTCATTTTCACTCTGGCTGTTTATCGTACTGTAGCCAGAATCACACCAGACATCCAAAGATCCATCCGAGATACTATTACTGATCGAATGACTGAAGCCATACACAGAGCTGGGGATGTTACAACTTCCACTATTGAAGCCCAGCTCAAGAAGGTGTGTACTTTTGCAGATCTTGCGGTGGATGCCATTGTTCAACACCATGAGGAAGAGGAGGACCTTAAAAGGCGAATCATCTCTCACAATGAATATGCTGATCATATTGCCCGTCTTCAAGCTGACCTTGATGTTGTTAATCGAAGAATTCTTTTTCTTAATAAGGAGAATAGGGTATTGGAAGAGAGATTGGATTTGCAGGAAGAGCAAATGGCTACAATGGTCCTTGCCTCTGCTTATGTTCAAATGCTGGAGGTAATGCAACGCATGGCTGCTCTTCAAGCTGATGTAAGGGCCAGTGTAAATCAAATGACCATGGGTGTTACAAGGAATGAAGTTCGTACTTCAAACCTATGCCTTAGACAATATGGTGTGGATCATGATACCCATCTTTCTCCTGCTGATGCATGCTGACTGGAACAACTTTGCTTTTTCTGTTCCAGAGTCAGATAGTAACCTTGATGCACATGTTTCTCCAGACCATCATTCTGCCCCTGCTGATGACAAAAAGGGGGAGAAGAAATCTAAAAAGCATAAAAAGAGAAAACAAACTGAGGGGGAGCATGAGCATGAGAAGGCTCCAAAGCAGCAAAGGAGAGATGGTGGTGAAGGTGGTGATGGTACTGATCAAGGTATTGGCACTAAGCCCAGCAACGCTCATACTAAAGCAGGTGTCAAGATTGCTGGTGAATCTCAACTCAGTGTGTCTGCCACATCTGTGGATGATATTGGTTCTGGCAGTAAGCCCAGTGATGTTTCTGAACTGGCTGTTACTGAATCTTTTGTTGTTTCTCAATCTATTGAAAGAAAAATGAAAAGAAAAATGAAGAGACATCAGAAGAGACAGCATGAATTGAATGATGCATTTAATGCTAAATGGGAGGCATATGCTGCTCGTAAATGATATAGAATTGTGCATAGAAGAAGCCTAGACCCTGAGAAGATGGATATTTAGGATGAACTGATTAGCATAAATAAATACAAAAGAGATGCTCGAAAACGAAATGCTAAGTTCATGGCGAAATATGACAAGAAGAAGGCAAAGCTGTATGCTGAGCGAGCAGACAGAATTAAGAAGATGACACCTGAAGATATGCAAGATTACTTGGCTTCAACTGAGTCAGGAGGAGTTAGAGCTGATGTATTCATGAAGTAGCTGGATGCTATATTAGAAACCAGCCAATCCTCTCGATCTGCATCTACTGCTCAGCCAGCTACACAATCACAGCCAGCAGAAATCATCAACCTTGATGATGATGATGTTCAGGGGGAGTATCTTGCTATTACTCCCTATCTGCCTCCACAAGAACCAGTATCAACACAAGAACCATCAGCTGAACCCATGCCAATTGATAAACAAAAGGTAAAATCTGCCCCTAGGGACAATCAGCCCATAAGGAAAGAGCCCTTATTTGAGGCGGCTGATGTGTGCAGCGGTGTATACGATATAGATTATATTTTATTACGAAATACTATTAAATACGATACAATTTACACAAGTTATTTATTTATTTATTTATTTATAGAATGGATATACTTAAACCTTGCTACAACACTTATAGGCAGTGTACCTAATCGTAGAGTAGTGTAGTTTTTAGTAAGTCCGGTTCGTTCCACAGGGATCCACTTATTGCGTACACTATATTTTTAACAACTATATATATATATATATATATATATATATATATATATATATATATATATATATATATATATATATATATATATATATATATATATATATATATATATATATATATATATATATATATATATATATATATATATATATATATATATATATATATATATATATATATATATATATATATATATAAGTAGTAATATTATTATAAAAGGGGGGTTTACCGTTTAATGACCGGTTTGTCAATTTTTATATTTTTGCGTAAAGATAAATGACAATAAATAAATTGCAATAATTAAAATGACAGTAAATAAAAGTACGATGAAATATGAAATAAAAGTATTATGCTTATTTAAACTTCCGTAATCATGATGCTTGACATTTTGATTTTAATTTATTACCCTGGGTTAATTGTCCTTTGTCCTGGATTATTTGATACCTATTTGGTTTTTGTCCATAATAGTCCATCGGTCATAATTATAAAATGCTCGTCAAATTAACCTTATTCCCGAAGTCAAATATTCCAATTAATTAGGGATTTAAAATGTAATAAGGTTTTAATACTTTGTTAATAATTACACCAGGTTATCGACTGCGTGTAATCCAAGGTTTTAATACTTTGTTAACAATTACACCAATTACCCGTGTATGTAATCCACCCCTGTTTTAATTAGTCCATGATATATTAATTTATCTACTTGGCCAAAATGAATAATCAATTACCCAAACCCAATTGATTAATTAAATGATCGTAAAAAATGTCGTATAAACGTTACTAAATAGGACATGCATAATCATTTAATAATTATTAGATTAACTAATTTGAAGATAGGTTCGACAGATTCCAATGAGTTGTCATTCAATTAGACAATACCCCCCATCTATTAATAGTCATAGTCCAATGTCCACAAGTGTCGGTCTTTTGTCTAAACCCTAATTATGGTACAAAATCCAATAACCCCATCTTAATATTTAGCCCAACATCACAATTACTTCGGCTCAAATAAGCATAATAATAACTTAGTTACGAGACATTAATTTAAAAAGGAAGAACATAGCTTACAGTGATTATTAATCGCGTAGCGTTACACGGACATAGTTCCGACTTTAAAAACCTTAAAACATTTCTTACATTAACTCAATTATTATTAAACTTAATTTAAACTTAATATTATAAATATAAATATATAAATATTGATCGGAGGAAAGAAAATGAAAAGAGAGTGTGTTTTTACTCGTGCATAAGCCTGGCTTTTATAGGAGATTTCTGTCCAGCATTCCCATGCGATCGCATGGGATCAAAGCACAATATCCATGCGATCGTATGGCCTCAATTTCCAGCTCATTTGATTTTTGGCTCCTAGCTTGTCGACATATTTATTTAATGTATATATATATATATATATATATATATATATATATATATATATATATATATATATATATATATATATATATAATTTTATATAATTATATATATATTATATTATATTCTTGTGCAATGTTGAATTGTAATTTTAGCTCTGTTGACTCACGCGTTGATGCTCGGTTCATGTCTCGGTTCTGGATTTTCGAACGTCCTTTCGTACGCGTAGATATCTTGTACTTTGCGTTCCGCGACTTGTACTCTTATAATTTTTAGACGTTTCTTATCAATAAATGGAACCACTTGGATTGTATCTTGTACATTTGAGCTTTTTGGTCATTTGCGTCTTCAAATCATCATTTTCTTCTTTTGTCTTCGCACTTATTTATTTAAACGATTATTACATAAAAATAGAACAATAGTAACTAAAAGTTTTACATATTGGAATGATATTGCGACTAAATATATGTTCATTTGGAGCACTATCAAATATCCCCACACTTGAACGTTGCTTGTCCTCAAGCAATATAGAACTTGAAATTAAATCACACTTCACTCTAATCACTTTTTTTTATCCTCACACTTTATACATCAGTGATTTTAATACGGCGGTATAAACAATGATAGTAACGATGTGGTTTACAGTCCCACATGACTATAAAAATTTAGATCCTTTAAAGAAATTGGATCTTTATGAAAACATTTGATCTTTTGAAAATTCATTCTAGATTTCACCCTAGATAATTTTTCCGGAATAACCCTTCACCAGTGTTTGGAAAATGTTTTTGTGGGTTTTGTGGGTTTCATATTTTAAAATTTTATCTCAAAACTTGTGATTTTGTGTCACCCACTTGCTAACCTTGTATTAGGAAAGCAACACATCCAGTATACTTGCTCCGTATATTACCTTTTGGTAAACTACCGTCCGGTTGTAAAGGAAAGCGTTGAACAAGCAACTGTTAAGGCAATGTCTAATGACATGCAGATGTTCATGGTCCACAACGTTTCGGATGCAATTATTATCCTTTGTAGGAGAAATAGTAAAGATTACCCTATAATTTTTGGTCTGGCACAAGGTCCTGTCTTCGACCATGCTATGCAACCATCATTTTTACGGTTGACACCCGAGTTGGTTCAGGTGACCTAATGAATTCCGATGAATTCTCAGGATTTTACGTTCAATGGTAATGAACGCATTGAAAATAGGTTTTCAGAAAACAAATCAGTTTTAATTTGATCAAAATATTTTCTCGTTCAAGCTCGAGTTTAGATATCATTGAATTCCATGAGTTTGTAATTCTCAGTCTTTAAGGTCAATCTCCAGGATTGTGTAATATCAGGCTTAAAAGCTGATTTTTAATCTTTTAAGGAGATTATCCTTTCTGGGGGTCTGATTCATTAGTCTTATCAAGCTAATTTGCACGGCGCCCTCCCCATTTTAAGAGACAGATCCTCTCATGGTTAGGATAAGTCTGACCACTTGGCGACCCTGTTTGATGCTGAGGTCCGTGGATTTTCTGCTGATTTTAGAGATGACTTTTCTAGATTTTTTGTCAACCTACAGCTGGTCTGGACAACAACTTCTTGACCTAAATCAAGAAGCGTGTGTCTTTTTCGGAAGACTTTACTTCTTTCATTTCTTTTTCCGGAAGACTTTACTTCCTTTTAAATCAAGTGGCACATTTCTTTCAAATATATTATAAGAAATCGGGTAAAACTGATTAAAATCGTCCAAAACAAAAGTACCTGCAATAATCTTTTACAAAATATGTGATATATGTTTTAAAGAACTTGATAAATTCTTCCCACACTTAGCTTTTATTTATGTTTTTCTTTGACTGTTTATTCTCCTTTATTCCATTTTAAATGAATTCAAGCATTTTGGGTTGTTTCTCAATTTATGTTCTCTTCGAGGTAACAATAATTTCGGTATTATCACCTAGTTTTATCGTTCATAAATATGTATAAACATGATTTTGAATTCATTTAATTGAAATTTTGTTAAAATTTTTACTAGAAGTGGGTAGTCAATATATAAGACTAGGGTTGTTCTTTATTATCAGAGAGCACTAGATTCTAACGGTGGCTATTAAACCAAGTGTATAAGTCAAATGTTTAAAACCCGAAAGAATTTAATCCCTTCCCCCACACTTGAGATCTTGCAATGCCCTCATTTGCAAGAAATCAGTAAAAATTTAAATTCATGAGGGTGATTAGTGTAGAAAAGTGATTAAAAATACACAGTTTGTAATTACTAAGCTCGTCGAATGATAGATGGCGCGCCTCATCATTCATTCCTTTTGTTGTAATTTCACATATGTTTTACGTCTTATCGTCAAAATTAGTAGCTTTTGCTGAACTTAATGCCAGTCTTTGAAAGTGCGCTGTTTTACCCTGTTTTACATAAGATAAACTACAAACATATATATACATATATATATTTTTTATTTTATTTAATGGCATACTTTAGATCAATAATATTAAAATAATGATAATAAATTTTTTTGCCCCGCCCTCAGGTAAAGTAATTTCGGTTCCATGACCTAGTCTTTAACTTACGACGAATTTTAGAAATCATTTTTTAAAATTTAATGTAATAAAGTAAATTTTGTTTTTAAATTCACACAAAACTTAAATTTAAAAAGCGTATTAATTTCATACAAAACCTATAATTGGAAGAAAAAAAAATTTAGAATGGGGGAGAAAACTAGTTCTTTAGTGTCTGCTAGTGGAAAAGAACAATCGGATTCCATTCTCGGAACTACACGAGAACAGAACAATTAACTCTAGACAGCATTATTTATTAGAACATTTGAATCTCCCCACACTTAGGTAGATGTGGTGTTGAAATTGTGGTTAACTTCAATGTCAATTTCTCTTGGACCATAATCAACTTGCATATCTGTGACTTTTGCTTTAAGCCATTGGCCGGCTTCTTCTGTATTATCCAAAAATTCAACTAGTTTCGCCTTTTCTTTAGGCGGAAGATTGGATACTAACTGATAATGCTAAAAACAAACACATATTTCATAGCATTATCCTTCAAGAAAGACAAGCTTTTAGTTGCTATTGTTCTATTTACAAGTGATATTCGTTTAAATAATAAAAGGTGAAGACAAAAGATAGATTCGATGATTTGAAGACGCAAACGACCAAAACGCTAAAGAGTATAAAATACAATCCAAGTAGTTCAATTTATTGATGAGAAACGCCTCAAAATTACAAGAGTACGAGCCGAAAAACGCAAAGTATAAGATATTAAATTATACGCAAGGAAGTTCGAAGACATGAACCAACTATCAACGCGCGACGCAACGGAGCTAAAATTACAAGTTAACAATGCACAAGAATATAATATAATATATAATTAATTATATAAAATTATATATATTATATTATATATTAAATAAATAAGCGCAGCCCACGTTTTGGAATCATGTGTGAGCAGGAAAAAGCTGCCATGTGATCGCATGGCATGGAGGATTTAAAAACATGCGATCGCATGGTTCACTGTAGCTGGCCACATCTATAAATTGAAGCATTTTTCGGACGTAATAATTACACCATATCATACTTCAATCTCACTCTCTCAATATATATATATTTATAATTTTAATTTTAATTTTAATTTTAAGTTAATAAAAATAATAAGGTTATAGTGGCGAATGTTTTAATTTTGTAAGTCGAAATTCTGTCCGTGTAACACTACGCGATTAATACTCATTGTAAGTTATGTTCAACCTTTTTAAATTAATGTCTCGTAGCTAAGTTATTATTGTGCTTATTTAAATCAAAGTAATCGTGATGTTGGGCTAAATATTAAAGACGGGGTTATTGGGCTTTGTACCATAATTAGGATTTGGACAAAAGATCGACACTTGTGAAAATTAGACTATGGGCTATTAATGGGCTTTATATTAACTAAATGATACCTCATTAATTTAATATAAAGGTTACAATTAGACGTATCTATATATAACCACATACGCTTAATCAGGTACGGTGGGTGGGATATTTATAAATACAAATTATTGTTTATTTGACCGGACACGGGGATGGATTAATAGTCACCGGACTCATTAAAATAGGGGTCAATTACATTCAAGGGTAATTGGTATAATTGTTAACAAAGTATTAAAACCTTGAATTACACGCAGTCGATAACCTGGTGTATTCATTAAACAAAGTATTAAGACCTTGTTACAGTTCGAATCCCCAATTAGTTAGAATATTTGACTTCGGATAACAAGATTAATTTGATGAAGACTCTAGCACATTATAATTATGACCGATGGACTATTATGGACAAAACCAGATGGACATATCGAATAATTCAGGACAAAGGACAATTAACCCATGGTAATAAATTAAAATCAACACGTCAAACATCATGATTACGAAAGTTTAAATAAGCATAATTCCTTTATTTTATATCTCATCGTACTTTTAATTATCGCAATTTTATTATCGTCATTTTATTTATCGCACTTTTATTTATCGCACTTTTATTTATCGTCATTTACTTTACGCTTTAAATTAAGTTGTATTTATATTTAATATTTTACATTAGGTTTTAATTGTGACTTAAGACATAAAATCGACAAACCGGTCAATAAACGGAAAAAAACCCCCCTTTTATAATAATAATAATAATAATAATAATATTACTTATATATATTGATACAAATATAGGTTAAAATAAATATAGCGTTAAACTCAGCTAGCTCCCTGCGGAACGAACCGGACTTACTAAAAATTACACTACCTTACGATTAGGTACACTGCATATAGTGTTGTATTAAGGTTTAAGTATATCCACTCTATAAATAAATAAATAACTTGTGTAAAATTGTATCGTATTTAATAGTATTCCGCAATAAAAATATAATTATTTCGTATACACCTCGCATAACATCAAGTATTTTTGGCGCCGCTACCGGGGAACTTCAACAACGCTGAAAGCGAAACGCTATAATAAAAAATTTTATTAAGTTTTTAATCTATTTTTGTAAAAATATAGTAAGTTTTAAATATTAAGAACAAAAATATAAAAACATAAAAAAGTATATATTTCTATATTTTTAAGTGTTTAAATTAAAAAAGTTTTTAATTTACAAAAACTAATAAGTATTTTTTTTAAATATAAGTTTTTATTATATAATATATTTTCTATAATTTAAAAACAGAAAAAAAATATAATAGAAAGTAATCGGGCCACAATTCTGTAGCAACCCAAGAACTGATCTGAAATCCAGGCCCATGCGATCGCATGAGCTGGACGCCTTAAATTCATGCGGTCGCATGAGTTGAACTGACAGACGAAACCTAGTACTCATTTATTACGGGATTAGGGTAATTTTATTAATTATTATTAAATCAGTGTTTAATTTTAATATTAATTAGTTTAATTAGTTTTAATTTATATTTAGTAATTTTAAGTATTATTAGTTTTAATAATTTAAAATTTTAATACTTTTATAACAAAATAATATAAAAATAATATTTTTATAAAAATTGTATTTTCATAACTTTAAGTTTTATTTCTATATTTTGTATCTTTTTAATCGTTTGTTCGTAATATTTGTATTTTTATCATTCGTAATTAGTTTTAAGACTAGTATTTTGTCGTAGTTTATTTTTATTTCTACATTTTTAGGCTTTGCCGTAAAAATTCCTTAAGTGCTTTTTCTATAGACTATGATTTAGGTGCTTTAGAATTTTGCGACGCTGTTTTAAAATTTTAGTGTTTTTTAAGTTATTGCCGTTTTGGATATAGAATTCCTTTAAGCTTTAATACCTTTAGACGTAAGTTTGAATTCTTAGTTTTTAGACTTTTAAGTTTCGACGCTTTACTTTCTTATTATTATTTTTTGACTTTTATTTTTCGACGCTTATTTTTTGACCTCTTATTTTTCGACGCGCTTTTCTTTTTCATTTCGACGCTCTAGTTTTTAGGACATAGATTATATCTTCTTTAAATTTCAACGAAAAATTATTTTAAGCGGTTAAATTGATAGACACCCAAAATTTTCTGGTTCGTAGTAATAGTTGGATTTGTTAGTGGCGAGTTGTGGGCTTCCGATTTAAAGGGTCCTGGCTACCTGCTGCATCTATTGGCTATTCGAAACGTGGGCAAAATCAGAAAAGTCTATTAATTTGATAGCTTATATAATTTTTATCTTTTATAACTAATAGGATATTCAGTGAATGCACCAAGCAAAATGTTCATCACCTTTCATACGTTCACCACCTGTAACTCGATCAAGACATCTAGCCAATATTGTCGCTGTTGATTTTTCTTTAGAATCGTCATCTAGTCGACCAAGTACTCTAATTCAAATTTTTGATAATCCATTTTTTGAACCCGACCTCACAATTGAGAACCCGGAGGATATTCAAGGACAATTCAGAGATCCTGAACCACTAATCATTCCTCCTGAACCACAATTTATTCATCCAGAGATTGTCGAGGAAGAAACCATTAAGTCAGAATCCTCTAGTGATTCAGATTCAAGAAATTCAATCATGGAAAATTTGGAACCTCTAAGTATGGAAGACCGAATGAGAGCTAAACGCGCTGGCCAAGGTCATGCAATTACTCAACCAGACATTAATGCGCCAGATTATGAAATCAAAGGACAAATCCTACACATGGTAACTAATCAATGCCAATTTAGTGGTGCGCCGAAGGAAGATCCAAACGAACATCTTCGTACCTTTAATAGGATATGTACTCTATTCAAAATCAGAGAAGTTGAGGATGAACAGATCTATCTCATGTTATTTCCCTGGACTATAAAGGGAGAAGCCAAAGATTGGTTAGAATTGTTACCTGAAGGGGCGATTGATACATGGGATGTCTAAGTTGAAAAATTTCTTAAGCAATTCTTTCCGGCATCTAAAGCTGTGAGACTTCAAGGAGAAATTGTTACGTTCACGCAAAAGCCAAATGAAATTTTATATGAGGCGTGGACAAGATTTGGAAAGTTGTTGAGAGGATGTCCTCAACATGGTTTAGACAATTATCAAATAGTACAAATATTCTACCAAGGATGCGATATTACTACACGAAAAGACATCGATATAGCAGCTGGTGGTTCCATTATGAAGAAAACCGCAACTGAAACTTACCAAATTGTTGATAACACTACTTCCCACTCACATGAGTGGCATCAAGAAAAAGACATCGTCAGATCATCTAAAGCAGCTAGAGCCGATTCTAGTCATGACTTTGATTCCATTTCCGCAAAGTTAGATGCTTTCGAAAGACGAATGGAAAAGATGACTAAAGATATTCATGCTATACAAATTAGTTGTGAGCAGTGTGGAGGACCACATTTGACAAAAGATTGTCTCAGTATTGAACAAACAATGGAACAAAGAGAGAATGTTTCATATATAAACTAAAGGCCTGGAAATAATTATCAGAATAACTATCAACCGCCAAGACCAAACTTCAATCAGAATTATAACCGAAATGTTCCATACAACAACCAACAAGGTCCTAGCAATCAACAAGTATCTAACAATACTTACAATCAGCAAAGACCTATTTTTCAAAATAAACCACCACAAACCGATGATAAAAAGCCAAATTTAGAAGATATGATGTCAAAGCTAGTTGAATCTCAAACTCAATTTTTCACATCTCAGAAACAAATTAATGAAGAAAATGCTCAAGCATTTAGAAATCAACAAGCTTCAATCCAAAATCTGGAACAAGAAATAAGCAACCTAGCAAGGTTGATAGGTGAAAGAAAACCGGGAAGTCTACCTAGCGATACAAATGCTCACCCCCTGAATGAAACAGCTAAAGCCATTACCACGAGAAGTGGTATTACACTTAAACCACCTGAAATGCCTGTAATTTCTGATAACGCTATTCCTACTACACAGGCACCACAACCTGAACAAGAGAAGGAATCAGAACCGGTAGTTGAAAAGGTTAATGAGAATAACACAGTTAAGGCTAAACCTTATGTTAAACCATACCAACCACCACTTCCTTACCCAAGTAAAATGAGAAAAGAAAGACTTGAAGCTGACAATCTAAATTCTTGGATATGTTTAAACAAATAAATGTCAATCTTCCTTTCATTGATGTGATTTTAGGAATGCCAAGATATGATAAATTCTTGAAAGATCTAATCACAAATAGAAAGAAAATGGAAGAACTCTCGGCTGTTACAATGAATGCTAATTGTTCTGCAGTGTTGTTGAATAAGCTATCAGAAAAACTCTTAGATCCAGGAAGTTTCACAATTCCATGTTTTCTGGGAAGTCTTAGTTCAATAGAAGCATTGGCAGACTTAGGTGCTAGTATAAATTTAATGCCGTATTCATTATACGCTAAACTAGACTTCGGAGAATTGAAACCAACACGAATAAGTATAAAACTAGCAAATCGATCAGTAAAATATCCTAGAGGGATAATGGAAAACATGCTAGTTAAAGTTGGTACTTTTGTATTTCCAGTAGATTTTTTTATTCTGGACATGGAAGAAGATTCTCGAGTTCCTCTTATACTAGGAAGACCATTATTAAACACGGCCAAAGTAATAATAGACGTGTTCGGTAAGAAACTGACCCTAAGTATAGAGGACGAGAGTGTTACCTTTTCTGTTGATAGAGCCATGCAACAACCGCAATCTAAAGATGATACATGTTATTACATTCAAACTATAGATTCACATGCAGAATTGTTACAAGAATTTCCAGAATTACAAGGAACGGGAGAATGTTCTTTAGGAGAAGGAACTGAAACAATTGATGAAGCTGAAATGTTAGCTACACTCATGGCTAATGAATACGAACCAACAACAGAAGAACTTAAAATGCTAAAAGAGGAAGACAGATATCGATATAAATCATCGTTAGAAGAACCACCGACATTAGAGTTAAACCCACTTCCAAACCATTTGGAATACGCTTATTTACATGGTGAATCTGAATTACTTATAATAATATCGTCTTCTCTTACGAAAAATGAAAAATCTCAACTCATTTCTGTGTTAAAAGCTCATAAACCAGCTATTGCATGGAAGATTCATGACATTAAAGGTATAAGTCCTTTGTATTGCACACATAAAATCCTTATGGAAGAAGGTCATAAAACATATGTGCAACGCCAACGAAGACTAAATTCTAATATGCAAGATGTTGTTAAGAAAGAAATTATTAAACTGCTAGATGCGGGTTTAATTTATCCAATCTCTGATAGTCCATGGGTAAGACCAGTTCAATGCGTACCTAAGAAGGGTGGCATGACTGTCATCACAAATGAAAAAAATGAGCTTATTCCTACTAGGACTGTAACAGGATGGCGTGTCTGTATTGATTATAGAAAATTAAATGACGCCACCAGAAAAGATCACTTTCCCTTACCTTTCATTGATCAAATGTTAGAAAGATTAGCCGGAAATAGTTACTATTGTTTTCTTGACGGTTTCTCTGGATACTTTCAAATTCCAATCGCACTCGAGGACCAAGAGAAAACCACATTCACGTGCCCTTATGGTACATTTGCTTACAAACGCATGCCATTTGGACTTTGCAATGCCCCTGCAACCTTTCAAAGGTGCATGATGGCGATTTTTCACGACATGATAGAAGAATGCATGGAAGTTTTCATGGATGACTTTTTAGTCTTCGGTGATACTTTTGAATCATGTCTAGTTAATCTTGAACGAATGCTTATTAGATGCGAGCAATCAAATCTAGTTCTTAATTGGGAGAAATGCCATTTCATGGTTAAAGAAGGCATCGTTCTTGGTCATAAAATTTCAAAGGAAGGAATTGAAGTGGATAGAGCTAAATTGGATGTAATCGCTAAACTTCCACATCCCACCAATGTTAGAGGAGTTAGGAGTTTTCTAGGGCATGCCGGTTTTTACCGACGTTTCATAAAAGATTTTTCTAAAATTGCCACTCCTATGAATAAACTCCTAGAAAAGGATGCTCCATTCATCTTTTCGAATGAATGCATCAAATATTTTAATATTCTTAAAGAAAAACTCACTAATGCGCCGATCATGATAACTCCAAATTGGAATTTACCATCTGAACTCATGTGCGATGCAAGTAATTTTGCAATGGGAGCCGTTTTAGGACAAAGGATTGAAAAAAGATTTCAACCTATTTATTACTCTAGTAAGATGTTACAAGGAGCACACACGAATTACACAACTACTGAAAAAGAACTCCTTGCTATTGTCTTTGTTTTTGACAAATTTCGTTCATATCTTGTTCTAGCTAAAACGGTGGTCTATACCGACCATTCTGCTCTTAGATACCTATTTTTAAAACAAGATGCCAAACCACGATTAATCCTTTGGATCTTACTCTTACAAGAGTTCGATATTGAGATTCGAGAAAAAAAAAAAGGGAGCAGAAAATCTCGCAGCTGATCATCTTTCTCGTCTTGAAAATCCTGAATTAGAAGTTCCAAATGAATCGGCCATACAAAACAACTTTCCTGATAAATATCTTTTGAAGATTGATTATAGTGAAATTCCATGGTTTGCAGACTATGCAAACTACTTAGTATGTGGATTCCTTGAAAAAGGGTTGTCGTACCAAAAATGAAAGAAATTCTTTAGTGATATAAAACACTATTTTTGGGAAGATCCACATTTATTTAAAAGTTGTCCCGATGGAATAATACGCAGATGTGTATTAGGGGATGAGGCTAGTTAAATCTTAAACCATTGTCACACAGGACCAACAGGAGGGCATTATGGGCCTCAACTTACAGCAAGAAAAGTTTACGATGCTGGATTTTATTGGCCTACAATTTTCAAAGACGCACATCTTCTTTGTAAATCCTGTGATGCTTGTCAAAGGGCCGGAAAAATAAATCAACGTGATGAAATGCCACAAAATGTCATTCAAGTATGTGAAGTATTTGACGTTTGGGGTATTGACTTTATGGGTCCATTTCCAAAATCTCATAATAATCTCTACATTCTCGTAGCCATTGATTATGTATCTAAACGGGCGGAAGCACAAGCTCTCCCAACTAACGATGCACGAGTAGTAGTCAATTTCTTAAAACGTCTTTTTGCTAGGAGGGGAACACCGAAAGCTTTAATAAGTTATCGGGGTACTCATTTTTGTAATAATCAACTTGAGAAAGTTCTTAAAAGATATGGAGTAACTCATAAAATCTCAACCGCTTATCATCCACAAATAAGTGGACAAGTTGAAAATACCAACCGAGCTTTAAAACGTATTCTAGAGAAAACCGTAGGATCAAATCCGAAGGAATGGTCCATGAAATTGGAGGATGCACTCTGGGCTTTTAGAACAGCCTACAAAACTCTAAATGGAACCACACCTTTTAAACTCGTTTACGGAAAAGCATGTCACCTTCCAGTAGAAATTGAGCACAAAGCATTTTGGGCTTTGAAGACATGTAATCTTGATTTGCATGAAGCCGGACGTCTACGGTTAAGTCAATTAAACGAATTAGAAGAATTAAGACATGAAGCCTATGAAAATTCGTTAATCTATAAAGAAAGAACGAAGAAATGGCATGATAAAAGAATCAGAAGTTCAAAAGAATTTAAAGAAGGAGACAGAGTTCTTCTTTTCAATTCACGATTCAAGCAATTTCCTGGAAAATTGAAATCAAGATGGTCTGGACCATTCATAGTCAAAAGAGTTTTCCCATATGGAACAATAGAGTTGATAAATTCAAATGGGATTGAATTTAAAGTTAATGGTCACAGAGTTAAACATTACATACATTGTCCAATGGAAGTTGACAATGAAGTCAATCACAATTTCAACACCACAGCTAACTAAGTTTGGGGAGAATCAAGTCTTTTTAAGAATAATATATATTTCTGTTAGAGTTAGATTTTCTGTTTTCGTGTAGTTCTCGAAAATGGAATCCGAATGGTCTTTCCCTAGCAGACCCTAAAGAACTAGTCTTCTCCACCCATTCTGAATTTTTATTTCTTTTAGGTTTTACGAGATGAAGAATTCCTTTGATCTGAACCATGGTCTACTACTACACGCTATGATTACTAAACGTAATAATAACACTTTCCCGAGTGAACTGGTATCATTTTTAAGAGGAAAATGGACGAAGTGAGGAAAGAACTCAAGAAGAATCATCATAAGACACATTTTGGTAAAGGAAAATCAAAATCCGCAACAAAAAGAAGATCACTACACCTTGAAAGATGTCATAAATGCGGAAAATGGTCACACGAAGGTAAATGTTCGAACAATCAAACATATTCAAATACTGAATTTGTTACTCTATGCAGAGAAGGACCATTCATATGTTTAGAAGAAAACTTATTGAAGAATCGAGGCTACGCTTATGTAGCTATGGAAAACCAAATCACACGACTCTCCTATGAGTCGGCTAAAGCAGGTCTCTGAGAATTCTATCTCACAGGTAAGTATGTATAGTTTTATTTTTATTTTATTGCTTTTAACCTTTTGATAATAAACGCTGAATCGTTCGCTATAAAGTATTAAATTGATATTCAATAAAATTAGGTATGCGAAACCGAAATTATTGATATCATACAAAAATTTATTACATCACTGCGAAATTTACCGTTTATTCATAAGGTATAAATATCTTTAATCAATCAATCCAAAATATTTCAGAAATTCGTCAGGAGTAAAACTAGGTAATTTAGCCGAAATTACTTTACCCAAAAAGAGGGACGTATATTTTTGTTAATATTTGATTGATTAAAATGGGATAAAAGACCAAAAAGATTTTTATCTTGTAAAAAAAATAATAATATATAACTATATTTTCAAATCTAAGATTGTAAAAATATTAGTATTTTAATGAAATTTTATTTTATGCATTTTAAATTTAAGTTTGGTGTGAATTAAAAAAACAAAAATTTACTTTATTTCATTAAGTTAAAAATTTGATATCTAAAAATTCGTCGTGAGTTGAAGACTAGGTCGTTGAACCGAAATTGCTTTACCCAAGGGCGGGACGAGAAATTTTATTATCATTATTTTTAATTTTATCGATCTAAAGTATGCCAAAAACATTTAAAAAAATTCAAAAATCTTTGCTTTTAAAACAACGCTTTAAAATGACAAATTTTAAAATTTTGTTGAGGAACGAACTAGGTCAACGTACCGAAACGCCCTCATTCTAAAAAGAAAACAAATTTTTAAAATTAATTAATCATTTGTTTTATAAGTAAAAGGTTTTATAAAAAAAAAAGAATTACACCTCATGCGATCGCTTGGGATTTTTGCCTAGGAACCATGCGGTCGCATGGACCACAAAAACTGGATGGAATCAAAACCCCATCGACCTGTTGTTCTGTCTCACTTCCACACACACAAAACACGAACACATACACAAAAATCACCAAAAATCATCATTTTTCAACCAAAATTCACGAAATTCGTCTCAATAATCCGCTATAATCATGTCTTTTCTCAGATGAGGAAGCAGAAAGGTAAAAATTTCACCTCTAAACTCATAAATCTCCTAATTTTTGTGATAATTACAAATATTTGTCCTAATTTGATTTTAATGATTTTTAGTGTAATTAGAGTTAAATTGTTAGTATATTATGCTTGTATAACCTAGATTGATGCTATTTGTCATGATTTGAAGCCTTAAACTTCAAAATTTTTAGAAATCTAGGGTTTGTGTTCTTAAGCAATTTGGGGCTTTTTGATATAAACAGTTATGGCCAATTTTTGTTATGGGTTATTGCTAAATTAAGTAGTGTAACATGTTTGGGTAGCTAAATGATCCAAACTTTGATCCTAAACATGATTTTTGAACATCAAAGTGAACTTTTTAAGTTTAAAATTCATGAACTTGATTATTTTGATGTAATTGTCATTTGAAACTTGTTTAATTGCTAGTAATGGTTATTTTAACATGTTATTTGAGTTGAATGCTTATGAACTTTATATACATTTTCATATATGCTTATTTGAAAAATTGTAGAATTGATAAAAATTAGAAAATGAGTATAAGTTTAATGTGGATTAAACATGTTCTTGTAATTGTTTTAATTTGTTATTTTGCTAACACTAATGCATATTAGGATGCACAAATTTTGTGTTTAATGTGTTTTGCAGAGAAATACTGATACTGATGGTGCATCATCATCGTCTAGGCAACCTGATCCAGAACCACAGCCAGAGATGCAATATCACGAACCGGAGCAACAACAGGAACAACAACAACAACAACAACATTATGATCAACAAATGCCATACTATGAGCCGGAGCCACAATTTTTTACCGCCTACGTAGTATTTCCCGTTCACCATGTAATAGAACACTCGAGAATTCATGAACAGGAGTTACACCCCAATCCAAGGTTTGATAGATGTTGGAGAGATTACCCGACGTACCAAAGTAACAAATTTAAGCTTTGGACCAAAAATGTAGAGGTACCAAGGGTAATAGATTGGGAGCCTTTAGTAAGGGTCCACCTAGCTAACTCAGTTAGGCAGCATCTAATCCAAAGGTATAGCTGCTCTTCTTTTACTGATTGGGAATATTAATTTACCACTCGTAGGAATGTATATAAGGAGTGATGTGTTGAGATAATGAGTACTATAGCCTTAAATAAGGATGTAGATAGGTTAGATGATAAGAGTTTTCTTAGGTTTTTACTTGGAGGTAGGATGTACAGGATGTCTATGATAGACATGGCTAGAGCTTTATAGATTTACACCCCTACTGAATTATTATCACCTGATTGTACAGCTTTAATTTATCACGGTGAGAGGGTAGATAGAGATTTTCACACTAACGCCGTATGGAGGCGTATGTCAAATTTTAATGTGTTTACATGGGCCGGAAGACACTCCTATTTAGATATAAACAAAGCAGAGCTCCGTATAATACATAGATTTTTAGCTAACTCGATTATACAAAGAGGTAAAAACAAGAATAAAATGACTCTAAACGATTTATTTTACCTTAAGTGCATTCGAGACACTAGAGGCTTTGTTAATATTCCCTACTGAGTTGGGTATTATTTGTCTAAAGTTGTGGAAGGTATACAGGACGGGGGAATAATAGGAGGAGGAATTTTTGTTACTCTCATTGGAGAGTATTTAGGTGTAGATAGGGAACACGGGGCTCCAATGATGGTAGTTGAGGAACAAGCCAAGAGCATAGGCTTGCAGGTTTATCAGGGTGCAAAAGTACTAAACAGAGGCATAATATGCCAATACCATATCAGGGCACCCATCAATAGGTAGAGAGGGGTTCGAATGAGGAGATGGAGGAAGCAGATGACATCAGGGATGTCATTAGGGATAGTTTACTGACGTTTTCCAGCGTATAGATGAGGTGGAAATGAGTAATGAGGATAGGCATCGTCAGTATGAGCAGTGGCAAGTCGCAAATGCGTATGAGACTTCCAGGCGATGCCAACACGATAGCTGGCAAGTTCATCAGCACCAAATCATGAGCCAGCTATCATATCAGGTACCAAATAACTACATCCCGACTCGACCTGCTTACTATCCACCACATCAACCCGACATGCGACCACCCTTTGACCTGTACAACCCTAACCAAGCCTACCAGAACACCTATCACCAACCATGGAACCCGAACGATGATATGAACTGGAATCCCTATCCAAATCAATAGTGTTCCATTGGTGATTTCTTATTTTTTATTATTTTTATCTATTTATGTTAAACATTTAACATTTTGATACTTTAATGTAATGTTTAATATTTTTATTATTTTGTACTAATATTTCATTTTTGTAATTTGAAAGTGGGATATCAAGTCCCATTTCAAATTACCATGCATGTTTATATTTGTATTGTATGTATTTTATCTCATATACACAACAGGGTAAAACAGCGCATTTTCAAAGACTATCATTAAGTTCAGTAAAAGCAACTAATTTTGACGACAAGATGCAAAATAAATGTGAAATAACAACTACAGGAATGAACAAATGATGTGCACCATTTATCATTCAACACAAACAACAATATGTTTAGAAACTTTGGTAAAATTCAATCATTTTTCTACGCTAATCACCCTCAATAATTTAAATTGTTACTGATTTCTTGCAAATGAGGGCATTGCAAGATCTTAAGTGTGGGAAGGGATTAAATTCCTTCGGTTTTAAAAGATAATTTGACTTATACACTAGGTTTAATAGCCACCGTTAAAATACTAGTAACGCAGTAGTTGTATTAGAATCTAGTGCTCTCTGATAATAAAGAACAGCCCTAGTCTTATATACTGATTACCCACTTCTAGTAAAATTTTTAAAATTTTTTTTAACTAAATGAGCTCAAAATCATGTTTATACATACTTATGAACGATAAAACTAGGTGTTAACACCGAAATTATTGTTACCTCGAAAAGGACATAAATTGAGAAACAACCCAAAACGCTTGAATTCATTTAAAATGGAATAGAGGAAAATAAAAAGGCAAAGAAAGAAAAAATAAAAGCCAAGTGTGGGAAAAATTTACCAAGTTATTTAAAACATATGTCACATATTTTTGTACAAATAATTGAAGATACTTTTGTTTTGGACAATATTAATCAGTTTTACCCAGTTTATTGCAATAGAATTTAAAAGGAAGTAAAGTCTTCCGAGAAAAAGACACGCGCTTCTTGATTTAGGTCAGGAAGTTGTCGTCCAGACCAGTTGTAGAGTCTATGAAAAACCTTGAAAAGTTTTCTCGAAAATCAGCGGGAAATCCACGGACCTCAGCTTCAAATAGGGTCGCCAAGTGGTCAGACTTATCCTAATCATGAGAGGATACGTCTCGTACAATGGGGGGCACCGTGGAAATTAGCTTATAAGACTAATGAATCAGATCCCCAGAAAGGATAATCTCCTTAAAGATCAAAAATCAGCTTTTAAGCCTGATATTACTCAATCCTTGAGATTGACTTTTAAAGATTGAGAATTCAAACTCATGGAATTCAATGATATCTAAACTCGAGCTTGAACGAGAAAATATTTTGATCAAAATTACTAACCGATTTGTTTTCTTAAAACCCATTTTCAATGCGTTCATTACCATTGAACGTAAAATCCTGAGAATTCACCGGAATTCATTAGGTCACCTGAACCAAATCGGGTGTCAACCGTAAGAACGGTGGTTGCATAGCATGGTCGAAGACAGGACCTTGTGCCAGACCGAAAAACTATAGGGTAATTTTTACTATTGCTCCTACAAATGATAGTAATTGCATCTGACACGATATGGACCATAATCAAAAGCATGTCATTAGACATTGCCTTAACAGTTGCTTGTTCAACGCTTTCCTTTACAACCGGACAGTAGTTTACCAAAAGGTAATATACGGAGCAAGTATACTGGACGTGTTGCTTTCCTAATACAAGGTTAGCAAGTGGGTGACACAAAACCGCAAGTTTTGAGCTAAAATTTTCAAATCTGAAACCTACAAAACCCACAAAAATATTTTGCGAACACCGGTGAAGGGATATTCTGGAAAACTTATCTAGGGTAAAAGCTAGATTTAATTTTCAAAAGATCAAATGTTTTCATAAAGATCCAATTTTCTAAAGGATCTAAATTTTTATAGTCATGTGGGACTGTAAACCACATCGTTACTACCATTGTTCATACCGCCGTATTAAAATCACTAATGTACAAAGTGTGAAGAATAAAGAAGTGATTCAAGTATGTTTTTATTTCAAGTTCTATATTGCTTGAGGACAAGCAACACTCAAGTGTGGGAATATTTGATAATGCAAAAAATGAACACATATTTTATAGTATTATCCTTCAAGAAAGACAAGCTTTTAGTTGATATTGTTCTATTTACAAGTGATATTCGTTTAAATAATAAAAGGTGAAGATAAAAGACAGATTCGACGATTTGAAGACGCAAACGACCAAAACGCTAAAGAGTACAAAGTACAATCCAAGTGGTTCAATTTATTGATGAGAAACGTCTCAAAATTACAAGAATACGAGCCGCAAAACACAAAGTACAAGATATTAAATTGTACGCAAGGACGTTCGAAAATCCGGAATCGGGACATGAACCAACTATCAACGCACGACGCAACGGAGCTAAAATTATAAGTCAACAATGCACAAGAATATAATATAATATATAATTAATTATATAAAATTATATATATTATATTATATATTAAATAAATACGCGCGGCCCACGTTTTGGAATCATGTGTGATCAGGAAAAGGCTGCCATGCGATCGCATGGCCTGGAGGCTTTAAACCCATGCGATCGCATGGTTCACTGTAGCTGGCCACATCTATAAATTGAAGCGTTTTTCGAACTAAATAATTACACCATATCATACTTCAATCTCACTCTCTCAATATATATATTTATAATTTTAATTTTAATTTTAATTTTAAGTTAATAATAATAATAATAATAATAATAATAATAATAATAATAATAATAATAATAATAATATTAATAATAATAATAATAATAATAATAATAATAATAATAATAATAATAATAATAAGGTTATAGTGGCGAATGTTTTAAATTTGTAAGTCGAAATTCTGTCCGTGTAACACTACGTGATTAATACTCATTGTAAGTTATGTTCAACCTTTTTAAATTAATGTCTCGTAGCTAATTTATTATTGTGCTTATTTAAATCGAAGTAATCGTGATGTTGGGCTAAATATTAAAGACGGGGTTATTGGGCTTTGTACCATAATTGGGGTTTGGACAAAAGATCGACACTTGTGGAAATTAGACTATGGGCTATTAATGGGCTTTATATTAACTAAACGATACCTCGTTAATTTAATATAAAGGTTATAATTTGACGTATCTATATATAACCACATACGCGTAATCAGGTACGGTGGGCGAGATATTTATAAATACGAATTATTGTTCATTTGACCAGACACGGGGATGGATTAATAGTCACTGGACTCATTAAAATAGGGATGGATTACATTCAAAGGTAATTGGTGTAATTGTTAACAAATTATTAAAACCTTGGATTACACACAGTCGATAACCTGGTGTATTCATTAAACAAAGTATTAAGACCTTGTTACAGTTCGAATCCCCAATTAGTTGGAATATTTGACTTCGGATAATAAGATTAATTTGACGAAGACTCTCGCACTTTATAATTATGACCGATGGTCTATTTTGGACAAAACCAGATGGACATATCGAATAATCCAGGACAAAGGACAATTAACCCATGGTAATAAATTAAAATTAACACGTCAAACATCATGATTACGAAAGTTTAAATAAGCATAATTCCTTTATTTTATATCTCATCATACTTTTAAATATTGCAATTTTATTTATCGTCATTTTATTTATCGCACTTTTATTTATCGTCATTTACTTTACGCTTTAAATTAAGTTGTATTTATATTTAATATTTTACATTAGGTTTTAATTGTGACTTAAGACATAAAATCGACAAACCGGTCACTAAACGGTAAAAAAAACTCCCCTTTTATAATAATAATAATAATAATAATAATATTACTTATATATATATTGATACAAATATATTTTAAAATAAATATAGCGTTAAACTCAGCTAGCTCCCTGCGGAACGAACCGGACTTACTAAAAACTACACTACTTTCTGATTAGGTACACTGCCTATAGTGTTGTAGCAAGGTTTAAGTATATCCACTCTATTATTAAATAAATAACTTGTGTAAAATTGTATCGTATTTAATAGTATTTCGCAATAAAAATAAAACTATTTTGTATACACCTCGCATAACATCACTAACCGGTTACATAACTTAAAGTTCCCCTTAATTCTAGCATCGTAAACCCGTTTATAAAGTTTCTTCATTGAACTGTTAATAACGGGGTCATTTAATTTCGTATCAACAACGGGGTTCTTTGTTATCAAGTCATCATTAGGAGTTACTTCATCTTCCCCACACTCAGGCATTTTATTATTGTTAAGCACTACCGTTGGAGTTGGTAAAACAATATGGTTTTTACCAATCGTCTATATTGGTTCAACGGTTTTGGTTGGTGGAGATTTAGACTTTTGAATCATAAAGGTGATCGATTTTTCACCATTACTAAGTGTCATTCTACCCTCTCTTACATCAAATAACACCCCGGTGGACGTTAAGAATGGTCGACCTAAAATTAGAGGAACGTTTGAGTTCTCTTCTATGTCAATGACAATAAATTCGACTAGAAAGGTTAAATTACCTACTTGAACGGGTAGGTTGTTAGCAATTCCAACTTGGTGCTTAATGGTTTGATCAAGGAGTCGAACATTCATTTCCGTTGGACTTAACTCACCTACTCCTAATCTCCTATATAATGAAAGAGGCATAACACTCACACTTGCACCTAAATATGCTAGTGCACCATACATGACACAATCACTAAGTAGACAAGGAATAATAAATTCACCCGGATCACCCAACCTGGGTGGAAGTTTTGGTGGAACTGTCTTCACCGGGTTTATCTTTACGGTTTTAGTTTCTTGTATTTTCTAATTCTTCTTCTTCTTTCCAAAGGTATCACAAACTTTATTACCTATTACTTGCTCATACTCAACTCCTTTTCTTAGAAACGGGATGGGTGGTCTGTATGGTGCCACCACTGGCTTTACATACTCGGGTGATGGTGGTGTTGTAATTTCTTCATTGTTACTCACATCTAAAACCTTCCCATCTTCTGGTGCTGGTTTTTCAGAATTCGTTGAAACCATATTAACATTCTCACTCCGAGGATTTACTTCAGTATTACTCGGTAGCTTTCCTTGTTCCCTCTCACTCATCATGCTAGCAAGAGTAGCTACGTGTTTTTCTAGATTCAAAATGGAAGCTTGTTGAGTTCTTAATGACTGATCAAACCTCTCATTTGTTTGGGTTTGAGATGTAATAAATTGTGTTTGAGATTTCATTAGCTTTGCCATCATTTCTTCCAGATTTTGCTTTTTCTCTTCGGTTTGTTGTGGTGGTTTATACAAGCCAGGACTTTGTTGATTGAAATTGTTGTTTTGAGTTGGTTGGTTATTCGGACCTTGTTGGTTATACGAGTTATCGTTGGGTCTATTTGGATTATAAAGAATATTTTGATTTCGATTAAAGTTTGGCCTTGGCAATTGATAATTATTTTGATAATTATTTCCCGGTCTTTGGTTCATGTAGGAAACATTCTCACGTTGTTCCATCGTTTGCTCAATGTGACAATCTTTTGTTAAGTGTGGTCCACCGCATTGCTCACAACTGATTTGTATTGCGTGAATATCTTTAGTCATTTTTTCCATTCGTCTCTCGAAAGCATCTATTTTTGCGGAAACGGAATCAAAGTCATGGCTAGAATCGCCTCTAGCCGCTTTAGATGAACGAAAAATATCTTTTTCTTGGTGCCACTCATGCGAGTGGGATGCTGTGTTATCAATAATTTTGTGAGCTTCGGTTGAGGTTTTCTTCATAATGGAACCACCAACTGCTGTGTCGATGTCTTTTCGTGTAGCAACGTCGACACCTTGGTAGAATATTTGTACTATTTGATAAGTGTCTAAACCGTGCTGAAGACATCCTCTCAACAACTTTCCGAATCTTGTCCACGCCTCATATAATGTTTCATTTGGCTTTTGCGCGAACGTAACAATTTCTCCTTGAAGTCTCACGGCTTTAGATGCCAGAAAGAATCTTTTAAGAAATTTCTCAACTAAGACATCCCATGTGTTAATCGCTCCTTCAGGTAACGATTCTAACCAATCTTTGGCTTCTCCCTTTAAAGTCCAGGGAAACAACATGAGATAGATCTGTTCATCCTCAACTTCTCTGATTTTGAATAGAGTACAGATCCTATTAAAGGTTCGAAGATGTTCGTTTGGATCTTCTTTTGGCGTACCACTATATTGGCATTGATTAGTTACCATGTGTAGGATTTTTCCTTTGATTTCATAATCTGGCGCATTAACATCTGGCCAAATAATGGCATGACCTTGGCCAGTGCGTGTGGCTCTCATTCGGTCTTCCATACTTAGAGTTTCCGTTACTTCCATAATTGAATTTGTTGAATACGAATCACTAGAGGATTCTGATTTAACGTTTTCTAGTTCAGGAGGAATGATTAGTGGTTCAGGATCTTGAAATTGTCCTTGAATATACTCCGGGTTCTCAATTGTGAAGTCGGGTTCAAAAAATGGATTATCAAAAATTTGAATTGGATTACTCGTTCGACTAGATGATGATTCTAAAGAAAAATCAACGGCGACAATATTGGCTAGATGTCTTGATCGAGTTACAGGTGGTGAACGTATGAAAGGTGGTGAATGTTTTGCTCGGTGCATTCACTGAATATCATATTAGTTATAAAAATAAAAATTATATAAGTTATCAAATTAATAGACTTTTCTGATTTTGCCAAGTTTTGAATAGCCAATAGATGCAGCAGGTAGCCAGGACCCTTTAAATCGGAAGCTCACAACTCGCCACTAACAAATCCA
This sequence comes from Rutidosis leptorrhynchoides, assembly GCF_046630445.1. NCBI lineage: Eukaryota > Viridiplantae > Streptophyta > Magnoliopsida > Asterales > Asteraceae > Rutidosis > Rutidosis leptorrhynchoides. The sequence goes on along the minus strand of NC_092336.1, from coordinate 205,816,203 downwards.
ACTATTACTACGAACCAGAAAATTTTGGATGTCTATCAATTTAATTGCTTAAAATAATTTTTCGTCGAATTTTAAAGAAGATAAAAATCTATGTCCTAAAAACTAGAGCGTAGAAATGAAAAGAAAAAGCGCGTCGAAAAATAAGAGGTCGAAAAACAAACGTCGAAAAACAAAAAGTTGAAAAATATTAATTAGAAAGTAAAGCGTCGAAACTTAAAAGTCTAAAAACTAAAAATTAAAACTTTCGTCTAAAGGTATTAAAGCTTAAAAGGAATTCTAAATCCAAAACGGCAATTACGTAAAAGGCACTAAAATCTATAAACTTAAAATGGCGTCGCAAAATTCTAAAGCGCCTAAATCTTAATCTAAAGAAAAAGCACTTAAAAGATTTTATGGCAAAGCCTAAAAATCTAGAAATATAAAATACTATGGCAAAAACTAAGTTTAAAACTAATTACGAACGATAAATATAAAAATTACGATTTTAAACGAAATAAAAAGATACAAAATATAAAAATAAAACTAAAATTATAAAAATATAATTTTTTATAAAAATATAATTTTTAGATTATTTATATAAAAGTATTAATATAAATATGTAAATAATAATAACTAAAACTTAAAATACAAATTATATTAAAACTATATAATAATTAAACCCTAATAATAATAATAATACATATAAAATTAAAACCCTAATTCGTATTTAATGCGTGGGTTCAGACTTGTCAGCTCATTCCATGCGAGCGCATGGATTCAACGTGAAATGTCCCGTTCATATTGATTATAAACGTTCCATATTAATTGATTTCGTTGCGAGGTTTTGACCTCTATATGAGACGTTTTTCAAAGACTGCATTCATTTTTAAAACAACCATAAGATTTATTTTATCAATAAAGGTTTCAAAAGCACTACGTAGATTATCAAATAATGATAATCTAAAATATACTGTTTACACACGACCATTACATAATGGTTTACAATAGAAATATATTACATCGACGTATGTTTCTTGAATGCAGTTTTTACACAATATCATACAAACATGGACTCCAAATCTTGTCCTTATTTTAGTATGCAACAGCGGAAGCTCTTAGTATTCACCTGAGAATAAACATGCTTTAAACGTCAACAAAAATGTTGGTGAGTTATAGGTTTAACCTATATATATCAAATCGTAACAATAGACCACAAGATTTTATATTTCAATATACATCCCATACATAGAGATAAAAATCATTCATATGGTGAACACCTGGTAATCGACATTAACAAGATGCATATATAAGAATATCCCCATCATTCCGGGACACCCTTCGGATATGATATAAATTTCGAAGTACTAAAGCATCAGGTACTTTGGATGGGGTTTGTTAGGCCCAATAGATCTATCTTTAGGATTCGCGTCAATTAGGGTGTCTGTTCCCTAATTCTTAGATTACCAGACTTAATAAAAAGGGGCATATTCGATTTCGATAATTCAACCATAGAATGCAGTTTCACGTACTTGTGTCTATTTGGTAAATCATTTATAAAACCTGCATGTATTCTTATCCCAAAAATATTAGATTTTAAAAGTGGGACTATAACTCACTTTCACAGATTTTTACTTCGTCGGAAAGTAAGACTTGGCCACTGGTCAATTCACGAACCTATAACAAATATGTACATATATATCAAAGTATATTCAAAATATATTTACAATACTTTTAATACATTTTGAAGTTTTAAGTTTATTAAGTCGGCTGTCCTCGTTAGTAACTTACAACTAGTTGTCCAACGTTAGATGTACAGAACAAAATTGATATATATTATCTTGAATCAATCCACGACCCAGTGTATACACGTCTCAGGCTAGATCACAACTCAAAGTATATATATTTTTGAAATCAACCTCAACCCTGTATAGCTAACTCCCACATTACTGCATATAGAGTGTCTATGGTTGTTCCAAATAATATATACACATGGGTCGATATGATATGTCAAAACATTTGCATACGTGTCTATGGTATCCCAAGATTACATAATATATTAGAATACATGTATAATATAATATAAGTTAGCTAGGGTATGATTAATATAGATTTGTTACCAATTTTCACGTTGCTACAACAAGAAAAATTATCCAATCTTGTTTTACCCATAACTTCTTCATTTTAAATCCATTTTGAGTGAATCAAATTGCTATGGTTTCATATTGAACTCTATTTTATGAATCTAAACAGTCAAATTTTATCATAGTTTTTAATTAACTAACCCAAAATAGCCCGCGATGTTACTACGACGGCGTATGTCCGGTTTTACAGTGTTCTTCGTGTTTCCAGGTTTTAAATCATCAAGTTAGCATATCATATAGATATAGAACATGTGTTTAGTTGATTTTAAAAGTCAAGTTAGAAGGATTAACTTTTGTTTGTGAACAAGTTTAGAATTAACTAAACTATGTTCTAGTGATTACAAGTTTAAACCTTCGAATAAGATAGCTTTATATGTATGAATCGAATGATGTTATGAACATCATTACTACCTCAAGTTTTCTGGATAAAGCTACTGGAAATGAGAAAAATGGATCTAGCTTCAAAGGATCCTTGGATGGCTTGAAAGTTCTTGAAGCAGAATCATGACATGAAAACAAGTTCAAGTAAGATTTCCACTCGAAATAAGATTGTTATAGTTATAGAAATTGAATCAAAGTTTGAATATGAGTATTACCTTGTATTAGAAAGATATCTTACTGTAAATAAGAAAGATTTCTTGAGGTTGGATGATCACTCTACAAGATTGGAAGTAAGCTAGCAAACTTGGAAGTATTCTTGATTTTATGAAACTAGAACTTGTAGAATTTATGAAGAACACTTAGAACTTGAAGATATAACTTGAGAGAGATTAATCAGATGAAGAAAATTGAAGAATGAAAGTGTTTATAGGTGTTTTTGGACTTTGGTATATGGATTAGATATAAAGGATGTGTAATTTTGTTTACATGTAAATAAGTCATGAATGATTACTCATATTTTTGTAATTTTATGAGATATTTCATGCTAGTTGCCAAATGATGGTTCCCACATGTGTTAGGTGACTCACATAGGCTACTAAGAGCTGATCATTGGAGTGTATATACCAATAGTACATATATCTAAAAGCTGTGTATTGTACGAGTACGAATACGGGTGCATACGAGTAGAATTGTTGATGAAACTGAACGAGGATGTAATTGTAAGCATTTTTGTTAAGTAGAAGTATTTTGATAAGTGTCTTGAAGTCTTTCAAAAGTGTATGAATACATATTAAAACACTATATGTATATACATTTTAACTGAGTCGTTAAGTCATCGTTAGTCGTTACATGTAAGTGTTGTTTTGAAACCTTTAGGTTAACGATCTTGTTAAATGTTGTTAACCCATTGTTTATTAAATCAAATGAGATGTTAAATTATTACATTATCATGATATCATGATGTATTAATATATCTTAATATGATATATATACATTAAATGTCGTTACAACGATAATCGTTACATATATGTCTCGTTTCAAAATCATTAAGTTAGTAGTCTTGTTTTTACATATGTAGTTCATTATTAATATACTTAATGATATATTTACTTATCATAATATCATGTTAACTATATATATATGCATATATATGTCATCATATAGTTTTTACAAGTTTTAACGTTCGTGAATCGCCGGTCAACTTGGGTGGTCAATTGTCTATATGAAACCTATTTCAATTAATCAAGTCTTAATAAGTTTGATTGCTTAACATGTTGGAAACATTTAATCATGTAAATATCAATTTTATTTAATATATAAAAACATGGAAAAGTTCGGGTCACTACAGTACCTACCCGTTAAATAAATTTCGTCCCGAAATTTTAAGCTGTTGAAAGAGTTGACGAATCTTCTGGAAATAGATGCGGGTATTTCTTCTTCATCTGATCTTCACGCTCCTAGGTGAACTCGGGTCCTCTACGATCATTCCATCGAACCTTAACAATTGGTATCTTGTTTTGTTTAAGTCTCTTAACCTCACGATCCATTATTTCGACGGGTTCTTCAATGAATTGAAGTTTTTCATTGATTTGGATTTCGTCCAACGGAATAGTGAGATCTTCTTTAGAAAAATATTTCTTCAAATTCGAGACGTGAAAAGTGTTATGTACATTCACAAGTTGTTGAGGTAACTCAAGTCGGTAAGCTACTGGTCCGACACGATCAATAATCTTGAATGGTCCAATATATCTTGGATTTAATTTCCCTCGTTTACCAAATTGAACAACACCTTTCCAAGGTGCAACCTTAAGCATGACCATCTCTCCAATTTCAAATTCTATGTCTTTTCTTTTAATGTCGGCGTAGCTCTTTTGTCGACTTTGGGCGGTTTTCAACCGTTGTTGAATTTGGATGATCTTCTTGGTAGTTTCTTGTATTATCTCCGGACCCGTAATCTGTCTATCCCCCACTTCACTCCAACAAATTGGAGACCTGCACTTTCTACCATAAAGTGCTTCAAACGACGCCATCTCAATGCTTGAATGATAGCCGTTGTTGTAGGAAAATTCTGCTAACGGTAGATGTCGATCCCAACTGTTTCCGAAATCAATAACACATGCTCGTAGCATGTCTTCAAGCATTTTTATCATCCTTTCGCTCTGCCCATCAGTTTGTGGATGATAGGCAGTACTCATGTCTAGACGAGTTCCTAATGCTTGTTGTAATGTCTGCCAGAATCTTGAAATAAATCTGCCATCCCTATCAGAGATAATAGAGATTGGTATTCCATGTCTGGAGACGACTTCTTTCAAATACAGTCGTGCTAACTTCTCCATCTTGTCATCTCCTCTTATTGGCAGGAAGTGTGCTGACTTGGTGAGACGATCAACTATTACCCAAATAGTATCATAACCACTTGCAGTCCTTGGCAATTTAGTAATGAAATCCATGGTAATGTTTTCCCATTTCCATTCCAGGATTTCTGGTTGTTGTAGTAGACCTGATGGTTTCTGATGTTCAGCTTTGACCTTAGAACACGTCAAACATTCTCCTACATATTTAGGAATATCGACTTTCATACCTGGCCACCAAAAATGTTTCTTAAGATCCTTGTACATCTTCCCCGTTCCAGGATGTATTGAGTATCTGGTTTTATGAGCTTCTCTAAGTACCATTTCTCTCATATCTCCAAATTTTGGTACCCAAATTCTTTCAGCCCTATACCGGGTTCCGTTTTCCCGAATATTAAGATGCTTCTCCGATCCTTTGGGTATTTCATCCTTTAAATTTCCCTCTTTTAAAACTCCTTGTTGCGCCTCCTTTATTTTATTTGAGTAGTAAGGTTAGTGTGAATCATTATATTCATAGATTTTACTCGAATGGGTTCTCTGTCCTTTCTGCTCAAGGCGTCGGCTACCATATTTGCCTTCCTCGGGTGGTAACGAATCTCAAAGTCGTAATCATTCAACAATTCAATCCACCTACGCTGCCTCATATTCAGTTGTTTCTAATTAAATATGTGTTGAAGACTTTTGTGGTCGGTATATATAATACTTTTGACCCCATATAAGTAGTGCCTCCAAGTCTTTAATGCAAAAACAACCGCGCCTAATTCCAAATCATGCGTCGTATAATTTTGCTCGTGAATCTTCAATTGTCTAGACGCATAAGCAATCACCTTCATCCGTTGCATTAATACACAACCGAGACCTTGCTTTGATGCGTCACAATAAATCACAAAATCATCAGGCAATGACAATATAGGTGTCGTAGTTAGCTTTTTCTTCAATAATTGAAACTCCTTCTCTTGTTCATCCTTCCATTCAAATTTCTTCCCTTTATGCGTTAATGCAGTCAAGGGTTTTGCTATTTTGGAGAAATCTTGGATGAATCTTCTGTAGTAACCAGCCAATCCGAAAAATTGACGTATATGCTTCGGAGTTTTTGGGGTTTCCCACTTTTCAACGGTTTCGATCTTTGTCGGGTCCACCTGGATACCTTCTTTGTTCACTATGTGACTGAGGAATTGAACTTCTTCCAACCAAAATGCACACTTTGAAAACTTAGCGTACAGTTTTTCTTTCCGCAATACTTCTAGCACTTTTCTCAAATGTTCTTCGTGCTCTTGATCATTCTTTGAGTAAATAAGTATGTCATTAATGAAAACAATGACAAACTTGTCAAGATATGGCCCACACACTCGGTTCATAAGGTCCATGAACACAGCTGGAGCGTTAGTCAATCCAAACGGCATAACCATAAACTCGTAATGACCATAACGCGTCCTAAAAGCAGTTTTTGGAATATCATCCTCCTTTACTCGCATTTGATGATATCCAGAATGTAAATCGATCTTCGAATAAACCGACGAGCCTTGTAGTTGATCAAATAAGTCGTCAATTCTCGGCAGTGGATAACAGTTTTTGATGGTAAGTTTGTTCAACTCTCGTTAGTCAATACACAACCTAAATGTACCATCCTTCTTCTTGACAAACAAAACAGGAGCTCCCCATGGTGATGTGCTTGGTCGAATGAAACCACATTCTAATAGTTCTTGAAGTTGGCTTTGCAGTTCTTTCATCTCGCTGGGTGCGAGTCTATAAGGAGCACGAGCTATTGGTGCAGCTCCTGGTACAAGATCTATTTGAAATTCAACAGATCGATGTGGAGGTAGTCCCGGTAATTCTTTCGAAAATACATCGGGAAATTCTTTTGCGACGGGAACATCATTGATGCTCTTTGATTTAGTTTGTACTTTCTCGACGTGTGCTAGAACAGCATAGCAACCTTTTCTTATTAGTTTTTGTGCCTTCAAATTACTAATAAGATGTAGCTTCGTGTTGCCCTTTTCTCCGTACACCATTAAGGGTTCTCCTTCTTCTCGTACAATGCGAATTGCATTTTTATAACATACGATCTCTGCTTTCACCTTCTTCAGCCAGTCCATGCCAACTATTACATCAAAACTCCCTAACTCTACTGGTATCAAATCAATCTTAAATATTTCGCTACCCATTTTAATTTCTCGATTCCGGCATATATAATCTGCTGAAATTAATTTACCGTTTGCTAATTCGAGTAAAAATTTACTATCCAACGGCGTCAATGGACAACTTAATTTAGCATAAAAATCTCTACTCATATAGCTTCTATCCGCACCCGAATCAAATAAAACGTAAGCAGATTTATTATCAATAAGAAACGTACCCGTAACAAGCTCCGGGTCTTCCTGTGCCTCTGTCGCATTAATATTGAAAACTCTTCCACGGCCTTGTCCATTCGTGTTCTTCTGGTTCGGGCAATTTCTAATAATGTGGCCCGGTTTTCCACATTTATAACAAACTACATTGGCATAACTTGCTCCGACACTACTTGCTCCGCCATTACTCGTTTCGACACCATTTGTTCCTTTCGTTCTGTTAACCCCTGGTCCGTAGACCTCACACTTCGCCGCGCTATGACCATTTCTTTTACACTTGTTGCAAAATTTGGTGCAGAACTCCGAGTGATACTTTTCACACCTTTGGCATAGCTTCTTCTGATTGTTATTGTTGTTGCGGTTGTTATTGTTGTTGGGATGATTGTTGTAGTTGTTGCTGTTGCTGTTGCTGTTGCTGTTGCTGTTGCTGTTGCTGTTGCTGTTGTTGTTGTTGTTGTTGTTGTTGTTGTTATTGTTGTTGTTGTTGTTGTTGTTGGGCCATTTGTTGTAGTTGCGATTGATGTTGCGATTGTTGGGATAGTTGTTGCGATTATTGTTGTAATTGCTGTTGTTGTTGTATTGGTGATTCTTATCACCGTTTTCCTCTCACTTTCTTTTGACTTGCTTCACATTGGCCTCTTCAACCGCCTGTTCTTTAATTCTTTCCTCAATCTGGTTCACTAGTTTGTGAACCATTCTACATGCATGTTGTATGGAGGCGGGCTCGTGTGAAATTATATCTTCTTGGATTCTTTTCGGTAATCCTTTCACAAACGTGTCGATCTTCTCTTCCTCATCTTCGAATGCTCTCGGACACAATAGGCACAATTCTGTGAATCGTCTTTCGTACGTGGTAATATCAAATCCTTGGGTTCGTAACCCTCTAAGTTCTGTCTTGAGCTTATTGACCTCGGTTCTAGGACGGTACTTCTCATTCATCAAGTGCTTGAATGCTGACCACGGTAGTGCGTAAGCATCATCTTGTCCCACTTGCTCTAGATAGGTATTCCACCATGTTAACGTAGTACCTGTGAAGGTATGCGTAGCGTACTTCACTTTTTCCTCTTCAGTACACTTACTTATGGCAAACACCGATTCGACCTTCTCGGTCCACCGTTTCAATCCGATCGGTCCTTCGGTTCCATCAAAATCCAAAGGATTGCAGGCAGTGAATTCTTTGTAGGTGCATCCTACATGATTTCTTGCGCCATTAGCTACATTGGTAGATTCGGAGTTATTATTGGTATGTAGCGCAGCCTATACTGCAGCTATGTTTGAAGCAAGAAAGGTACGAAATTCCTCTTCGCTCATATTCATGGTTTGTTGAGTAGTCGGTGCCATTTCCTTCAAATAGTCAAATGAAACGAGTTAATCACATAGAATATCAAGAGTAGTCAATAGTATTTCGTAGCGTAATATGAACTTATTTATAAAAGCTCTTTCTTCATATTAGCGTTTTATACTCTTTAATTCGGGTAGTACCTACCCGTTAAGTTCATACTTAGTAGCTAACATACCATTTCAACTACTACAATTCTATATGAAAAACTTAATCACAAAAAAAAAATTATCATATTCAAACCTTTATACAATAACTTGCAAACTTACAATACCGCTTTTTTTTACATATAGCATGAAATATAGCACATAAAACTTTGATACAAAGTAGTTGCGAAGATAATTCTAGTTAATAAATAAGGCGTTCAGCAAAGGCAATAAAGACACATAATTCATACGTCTAGAAACAAGTCATGCATTCTGGTTTTACTAATACCACTTCCCATCCTTGGTTTTGTGGAACATAACCGTTGTGACCGATAGTAAGACAATGTGTTGTAATGTCGTCAAAAGGATGAAGGTAACGTAATGACCAACAGTCTCGTAATAACCTAAAAACCTCATTTTTTACCCCAATTACCGACTCCGTCACTTATGGGAACGTTTTGTTTAATAGTTGTAGCCCGATGTTCTTGTTCTAACTTTGGTGAGAAGCGAACATTACTAACCCGTAAGCATAACATGCTTCTTTATGTTGCATGTTAGCCGCTTTTTATAAATCACGAAGTCCTATATTCGGATATATTGAGTCAAAATAATTTCTTAACCCGTTGCGTAAAATAGCATTTGGGTTCCTCGCAATATATGCGTCAAAGTAAACACATCGTAACTTATGGATTTCCCAATGTGATATCCCCCATCTTTCGAACGAAAGCCTTTTATAAATCAAGGCATTCTTGGAACGTTCTTCAAATGTCTTACAAACTGATCTCGCCTTAAATAGTTGTGCTGAGGAATTCTGACCGACTCTAGACAAGATTTCATCAATCATGTCTCCGGGTAGGTCTCTTAAAATATTGGGTTGTCTATCCATTTAGTGTTTTTATACTATAAAATAGACAAGAGTTAGATTCATAAAAAAAATTACTTATTAATACAAGCAATTTTTACATATATCATAAAGCATAAGTACACTATATTACATATATTACACCACATGAATACAACTATCTTATTCCGACTCCCTCGTTTCTTCTTCTTCGGTTTTGGTTCATTTTGCCAAGTTTCTAAGGATATATGATGTTCCCCTAATACGAGTCGTCGTTTTCCACATTGGTTTAGAAAAACCTGGTGGTTTAGAGGTTCTCGGGTTATTGTCACAACTTAAGAAATACGGGTGTTGACGATACATATAAAGTTCATCGGGTTTGGAATCAAATTTCTCTATTTTTATGCCCTTTCCCTTATTGTTCTCTTTTGCCTTATTAAATTGTGTTGGGGTAATTTCTATAACATCATCGGAATCCTTGTCGGGATCCGATTCATCGGAGAATTGGTAATCCTCCCAATACTTTGCTTCCTTGGCGGAAACACCATTGACCATAATTAACTTTGGTCGGTTGATTGAGGATTTTCTTCTACTTAACCGTTTTATTATTTCCCCCACTGGTTCTATTTCTTCTTCCAGTTCCGATTCTTCTTCCGGTTTCGATTCTTCTTCCGGTTCTGACTCTTCTTCCGGTTCCTCTTCGGGAACTTGTGAATCAGTCCACGAATCATTCCAATTTACATTTGACTCTTCATTATTATTAGGTGAGTCAATGGGACTTGTTCTAGAGGTAGACATCTATCACATAATATCAAACATGTTAAGAGATTAATATATCACATAATATTCACATGTTAAAAATATATAGTTTCCAACAAAAATGTTAACCAATCATTTTTAAACAAAACACGGTCGAAGTCCAGACTCACTAATGCATCCTAACAAACTCGATAAGACACACTAATGCAAATTTTCTGGTTCTCTAAGACCAACGCCCAGATACCAACTGAAATGTCCCGTTCATATTGATTATAAACATTCCATATTAATTGATTTCATTGCGAGGTTTTGACCTCTATATGAGACGTTTTTCAAAGACTGCATTCATTTTTAAAACAACCATAACCTTTATTTTATCAATAAAGGTTTCAAAAGCATTACGTAGATTATCAAATAATGATAATCTAAAATATATTGTTTACACACGACCATTACATAATGGTTTACAATAGAAATATATTACATCGACATATGTTTCTTGAATGCAGTTTTTACACAATATCATACAAACATGGACTCCAAATCTTGTCCTTATTTTAGTATGCAACAGCGGAAGCTCTTAGTATTCACCTGAGAATAAACATGCTTTAAACGTCAACAAAAATGTTGGTGAGTTATAGGTTTAACCTATATGTATCAAATCGTAACAATAGACCACAAGATTTCATATTTCAATATACATCCCATACATAGAGATAAAAATCATTCATATGGTGAACACCTGGTAACCGACATTAACAAGATGCATATATAAGAATATCCCCATCATTCCGGGACACCCTTCGGATATGATATAAATTTCGAAGTACTAAAGCATCCGGTACTTTGGATGGGGTTTGTTAGGCCCAATAGATCTATCTTTAGGATTCGCGTCAATTAGGGTGTCTGTTCTCTAATTCTTAGATTACCAGACTTAATAAAAAGGGGCATATTCGATTTCGATAATGCAACCATAGAATGTAGTTTCACGTACTTGTGTCTATTTGGTAAATCATTTATAAAACCTGCATGTATTCTCATCCCAAAAATATTAGATTTTAAAAGTGGGACTATAACTCACTTTCACAGATTTTTACTTCGTCGGAAAGTAAGACTTGGCCACTGGTCAATTCACGAACCTATAACAAATATGTACATATATATCAAAGTATATTCAAAATATATTTACAACACTTTTAATACATTTTGAAGTTTTAAGTTTATTAAGTCAGTTGTCCTCGTTAGTAACCTACAACTAGTTGCCCAACGTTAGATGTACAGAACAAAATTGATATATATTATATTGAATCAATCCACGACCCAGTGTATACACATCTCAAGCTAGATCACAACTCAAAGTATATATATTTTTGGAATCAACCTCAACCCTGTATAGCTAACTCGCACATTACTGCATATAGAGTGTCTATGGTTGTTCCAAATAATATATACACATGGGTCGATATGATATGTCAAAACATTTGCATACGTGTCTATGGTATCCCAAGATTACATAATATATTAGAATACATGTATAATATAATATAAGTTAGCTAGGATATGATTAATATAGATTTGTTACCAATTTTCACGTTGCTACAACAAGAAAAATTATCCAATCTTGTTTTACCCATAACTTCTTCATATTAAATCCGTTTTGAGTGAATCAAATTGCTATGGTTTCATATTGAACTCTATTTTATGAATCTAAACAAAAAAAGTATAGGTTTATAGTCGAAAATATAAGTTACAAGTTGTTTTTGTAAAGGTAGTCATTTCAGTCGAAAGAACGACGTCTAGATGACCATTTTAGAAAACATACTTCCACTTTGAGTTTAACCATGATTTTTGGATATAATTTCATGGTCATAAGAAAAATCATTTTCCCAGAAGAACAACTTTTAAATCAAAGTTTATCATAGTTTTTAATTAACTAACCCAAAATAGCCCGCGGTGTTACTACGACGGCGTATGTCCAGTTTTACAGTGTTCTTCGTGTTTCCAGGTTTTAAATCATCAAGTTAGCATATCATATAGATATAGAACATGTGTTTAGTTGATTTTAAAATTCAAGTTAGAAGGATTAACTTTTGTTTGCGAACAAGTTTAGAATTAACTAAACTATGTTCTAGTGATTACAAGTTTAAACTTTCGAATAAGATAGCTTTATATGTATGAATCGAATGATGTTATGAACATCATTACTACCTCAAGTTTTCTGGATAAAGCTACTGGAAATAAGAAAAATGGATCTAGCTTCAAAGGATCCTTGGATGGCTTGAAAGTTCTTGAAGCAGAATCATGACACGAAAACAAGTTCAAGTAAGATTTCCACTCGAAATAAGATTGTTATAGTTATAGAAATTGAATCAAAGTTTGAATATGAGTATTACCTTGTATTAGAAAGATATCTTACTGTAAATAAGAAAGATTTCTTGAGGTTGTATGATCACTCTACAAGATTGGAAGTAAGCTAGCAAACTTGGAAGTATTCTTGATTTTATGAAACTAGAACTTGTAGAATTTATGAAGAACACTTAGAACTTGAAGATATAACTTGAGAGAGATTAATTAGATGAAGAAAATTGAAGAATGAAAGTGTTTATAGTTGTTTTTGGTTGTTGGTATATGGATTAGATATAAAGGATGTGTAATTTTGTTTACATGTAAATAAGTCATGAATGATTACTCATATTTTTGTAATTTTATGAGATATTTCATGCTAGTTGCCAAATAATGGTTCCCACATATGTTAGGTGACTCACATGGGCTGCAAAGAGCTGATCATTGGAGTGTATATACCAATAGTACATATATCTAAAAGCTGTGTGTTGTACGAGTACGAATACGGGTGCATACGAGTAGAATTGTTGATGAAACTGAACGAGGATGTAATTGTAAGCATTTTTATTAAGTAGAAGTATTTTTATAAATGTCTTGAAGTCTTTCAAAAGTGTATGAATACATATTAAAACACTACATGTATATACATTTTAACTGAGTCGTTAAGTCATCGTTAGTCGTTACATTAAAGTGTTGTTTTGAAACCTTTAGGTTAACGATCTTGTTAAATGTTGTTAACCCATTGTTTATTAAATCAAATGAGATGTTAAATTATTACATTATAATGATATCATGATGTATTAATATATCTTAATATGATATATATACATTAAATGTCGTTACAACGATAATCGTTACATATATGTCTCGTTTCAAAATCATTAAGTTAGTAGTCTTGTTTTTACATATGTAGTTCATTGTTAATATACTTAATGATATATTTACTTATCATAATATCATGTTAACTATATATATATCCATATATATGTCATCATATAGTTTTTACAAGTTTTAACGTTCGTGAATAGCCGGTCAACCTGGGTGGTCAATTGTCTATATGAAACCTATTTCAATTAATCAAGTCTTAATCAGTTTGATTGCTTAACATGTTGGAAACATTTAATCATGTAAATATCAATTTTATTTAATATATAAAAACATGGAAAAGTTCGGGTCACTACACAACGTGTCCAGCTCATGCGATTGCATGAGCGTGCAGGTTCAGAATTTTGCAGGTTCAAATTCAGCAGGTTCAAAACTCGTTTGTTTTTTTTTTTTACAATATAAAAGATAGATAATAAATTTATATTTTAAAAATCTAAATAAAAATACTTTTTAAAGACAATCTCTTAAATATATGTATATATATTTTTTTCTTTTTTTTATTTTTTAACACTTATTACACATATAATTATATTTTTACAAAATTAAAAATTATATATTTTTACACAAATATACTTTACAAAAAAATAGCGTTTTTTTAGCATCCCCGGCAGCGGCGCTAAAAACTTGATATGCGAGCGGAGGGGTACAAAATACTATTATTTTTACTACAAAATACGACGAAATATGATACAAGTTTTAATTTTTATTTATAGATGGGATATATCTAAACTTTGCTACAACACTTATATGCAGTGTACTTAATCGTAGAGTAGTGTAGTTTTTAGTAAGTCCGGTTTGTTCCACACGGATCCACTTATTGCGTACACTATATTTTTAACAAATGTATAGGGGCAGGATCAATGGGGAAGTAACCAATCGGGGGAAGCAAATTTTTTTTTTTTTTGTTTTTTTGAATTTTTTTTTCCGACATCAAGATCACACGAAAATATGAACATTTAGAAGAGACACTTTGTGATGAATGTTATTATTTAGGCGGGAAAACGATCGACAAAAATAACATTCAAGATAATATTGTTTGTGAAAAATATGAACGTTTTTTTTTTATGTTTTGTGAAGTAAATTTAGCCCGATTTAGAGTTTAGGGTTTAGGGTTTAGGATTTGGTGTTTTGGGTTTATTCCATTAACCCAAAACACCGAACCCTAAACCCTAAACTCTAAACTGTCCGTGTAAAAACTCAATCTAAATCCTAAATCTAAACCCTAAATCTAAACCCTAAACCCTAAATTTCTAAACCCTAATATCTAAACCCTATAAACCCTAATATCTAAACCCCAATAGCTAAAACCTCAAAATACGTTCGAAAAACACGATAATTGTTATATATTACTTCTTCGAGCGTTTTTCAGCCAAAATAAAAACATTTATCACAAAGTGTCTCTACTAAATGTTCATATTTTCATCTCATCTATAATGTTCGTGAAAAAAGGTTTTTCAAAAAACGAAAAAAAAAAGTTTTTGCTTCCCCCCGCTTCCCCCCGAATGGTTACTTCCCTCTTGATCCTACCACTATATATATATATATATATATATATATATATATATATATATATATATATATATATAAGTAGTAATATTATTATAAAAGGGGGTTTACCGTTTAATGACCGGTTTGTCAATTTTTATATTTTTGCGTAAAGATAAATGACAATAAAATAAATTGCAATAATTAAAATGACAATAAATAAAAGTAATGAAATATGAAATAAAAGTATTATGCTTATTTAAACTTTCGTAATCATGATGCTTGATGTTTTGATTTTAATTTATTACCCTGGGTTAATTGTCCTTTGTCCTGGATTATTTGATACCTATTTGGTTTTTGTCCATAATAGTCCATCGGTCATAATTGTAAAATGCTCGTCAAATTAACCTTATTCTCGAAGTCAAATATTCCAACTAATTAGGGATTTAAACTGTAATAAGGTTTTAATACTTTGTTAATAATTACACCAGGTTATCGACTACGTGTAATCCAAGGTTTTAATACTTTGTTAACAATTACACCAATTACCCGTGTATGTAATCCACCCCTGTTTTAATTAGTCCATGATATATTAATCTATCCACTTGGCCAAAATGAATAATCAATTACCCAAACCCAATTGATTAATTAAATGATCGTAAAAGATGTCGTATAAACGTCACTAAATAGGACATGCATAATCATTTAATAATTATTAGATTAACTAATTTGAAGATAGGTTCGACAAATTCCAATGAGTTGTCATTCAATTAGACAATACCCCCCATCTATTAAAAGTCATAGTCCAATGTTCACAAGTGTCGGTCTTTTGTCCAAACCCTAATTATGGTACAAAATTCAATAACCCCATCTTAATATTTAGCCCAACATCACAATTACTTCGGCTCAAATAAGCATAATAATAACTTAGTTACGAGACATTAATTTAAAAAGGAAGAACATAGCTTACAGTGATTATTAATCGCGTAGCGTTACACGGACAGAGTTCCAACTTTAAAAACCTTAAAACATTTCTTACATTAACCCAATTATTATTAAACTTAATTTAAACTTAATATTATAAATATAAATATATATAAATATTAATCAGAGGAAAGAAAATGAAAAGAGAGTGTGTTTTTACTCGTGCATAAGCCTGGCTTTTATAGGAGATTTCTGTCCAGCATTCCCATGCGATCACATGAGATCAAAGCACAATATCCATGCGATCGCATGGCCTCAATTTCTAGTTCATTTGATTTTTGGCTCCTAGCTTGTCGACATATTTATTTAATATATATATATATATATATATATATATATATATATATATATATATATATATATATATATATATATATATATATATATATATATATATATATATATATATATAATTTTATATAATTATATATATATTATATTATATTCTTGTGCAATGTTGACTTGTAATTTTAGCTCCGTTGACTCGCGCGGTTCATGTCTCGATTTCGGATTTTCGAACGTCCTTTCGTACCCGTAGATATCTGGTACTTTGCGTTCCGCGACTTATACTCTTGTAATTTTTAGACGTTTCTTATCAATAAATGGAACCACTTGGATTGTATCTTGTACATTTGAGCTTTTTGGTCATTTGCGTCTTCAAGTCGTCATTTTCTTCTTTTGTCTTCGCACTTATTTATTTAAATGATTATTACATAAAAATAGAACAATAGTAACTAAAAGTTTTACATATTGGAATGATATTGCGACTAAATATATGTTCATTTGGAGCACTATCAGCAGCTGATGAAGATACTGTGGCAGTTGTGCCAGCTGATACTAATCAGTCAGCTGGTACTGAAGACATAGCAAGGAGTGCTGTGAGTGAAGACCCAACCAGAAGTGTGCGACTGGGTGTAACAAGTGATGAAGACCCAGCAAAGGTGGATGAGCTGGGTGCTAACAAAGATGTTGATTTTGTTGATGCTGCTGATTTCACGGTCTGGTGCAGAGGGAGTTCAACATTTATTCAATCACCTATTCCTGCCCGAACACTTGCTTACTTTGACAGGACACTGGATGAATGTATTAATTTTTATTCAGTGGGTTCTTCTGGCACAACATAATCACGTATGTATCCACCATCTTCCCCAAAACTTCATGATAAACACACTACTTGGGAAGATGATCCGGCTGCACAGGGTGAGCCAGACTTAAGAAAGATGAATTCAGACAAAAGAGAGGCTTACAGGCTGTAGATCACTATTCCAGAACTGCTTGAACAACGAGCAGCAGCTATACCTGAAAGGATACGCCACATCAGATTGATGTACCATCCACTTGATCAGCAATTCTACATCAATGCTTTGGAATTCGGCATTAAAGTTGGTGTGTATCTATACAATAGTGGTCAAAGGCTACATACTGATGCAGAGAAAGCTCTCTTTTATGAGGCTCTACAGCTGGACATGGATCTAAAGCAATACTGTGATGCCATGACTACCAATGAAGGCAGACAGTTGATTGCTACAGCAAAATCCCTCAACATTACTGCCAATGATTATCTTCTGAGTGTTCAACTTGAAAGGCAAAGAAGGGAGGATGCTGATGCTGAATATGCTGAGAGGCTGAGGCTTCGGGAAGAAGAAGCTAAGTTGCCTGCTGATAGAAAACAAGAGGATGAATCCCCTCAAGTTAGCCAAAGCCATTGTTAAGGAACAGGACAAGGCATTCGATGAACTGGAAGCTGCTGAGAAAGCACCTGCTGCTGCCCCTATAGAAACTGAATGAATAATAGAGTTATCTGATCATTACTATAGGAGCAAATATGGTGATGTTCTAACCAGAAGATCAAATCCTAGTAAGATCATCAAGGTACACAAAGGCACAAAAAAGGGCTTTCTCTGTCAGCAGGGAAGGTAATGTTCAGGAGAGGATAGACTACAATGAACTAAGAACCTCAGGGTTCAGTAAATGGATGGAGATACTGCAGTACTTTATCGGTAAAGGCAAAAGTGGTATTAAAGATACACTGAAACCTGAACTTCAAGAGCTCTTCAACAAAGTAGTAAAATATGGGAATGCACCAGTAGTGAATGTAGAAGAAGTTCTCTCTCAAAATCCTAAAGGAAAGAAATCTACTGGTGATGGCCCACAGAGAAGAGATCCCATCATTCTACCCCCTCAGATTCCAGTATTCGATCTTGCTGAAGTGCCTTACTTGTTTCTTGAAGCCTGGGCAGCCCTCAAAGTAAAAGAAGAAGAGCTATATGGTGATGAACAAGAGAAAGACAAAGATAAAGACAGATAGCCTTCTAGTGATTTAATTGTATCTTTTGTTATTTCATTTTTCATTATACTGTTCTGTAAATGCGTGTATATACTCTGCTGTAATGAAAATAAAATGAGTTTATCTTCAAAATTATATCAATTTATAAGATATAGATAACTCAGCAAAAGATCCCAAAACAAACCTAAAAGGGACATATTTACTGCCTATTTTTCATTAGGTCCCTTAGTGCTGGCTTTAGTATTTTCTCTTTATGTCATAGATTTTGTCATCATCAAATAAGGGGAGATTGTTGAGTCCCCAAAATAATTAAGGATTTAATTATGACAAAACTGTAATTTATTTGCACTAAAATGTTATGTGAGCCAGCACAAGTTTGTTTATGTATAGACAGCAGATATTGCTGTGTCGAGTGTTTAGTTTGCTTCATAGTCTACCAGCACAAGGTAGACAGTATTCTTCAATTAAGCACATGATATGTACTCAGTAATTCAAGAATATCAAGTGACTCAGCAATGAAGAACCAGCATAGCTGGAATGCAAGTTACTACACAAGACAGTTATGCTCCATTATAAGCATAGTGGTTTCCTGAGTGGTCTACATCAATCGTACTATTCAACAGAAGTCAAAGACAAAGTTGAACAGAAAAGGACACGCGTTGGCGGCTGAAAAGTGACCTTACAAGACCACGTGGGAATGCAGAAGTTTAACGCATGTGCAGACATGTGTTATACTTTGTCAACGCCTAGGAAACACAACATTCTATTTCTTTAAACAAACAGTGGTGCCAAACTAAATTGGGGTGTTCCTACAAATAGCTACCAAAGAGGAAAGAGAAGAGCACGCTCTCTGATGCAGTTGTCCCCACAAGTACACACATCCTATATACCAATGGACAATAGAACAATTACACGGATAATAGGACTAGTATAAATTGATGTATCCACTATTGTAACAACTAGTGGTGTGAGTTTGTTTACTTAGAGTCCAAAACATGTAATAGCTTAGAACATCCTCTTTAGCTATACTTAGGTAAATCTGTATCAACCAACTATCATTCTACCAAGGATAGTTGTAATTTTTTATGATTTAATCAATAAAGAATAACCGTTGAAAAATTACCTTTGACTCTATTTAATCTACTTTCTTGAATACTAAATTGTGTTTAACTGTTAAGTTAATTAAAGAGAATTGTATTCACCCCCCCCCCCCCCTCTACAATACTCCTGTTGTTTATCAAGGGACCAACAAATCCGAACAACCCGACATTCACTACCTCAAACTATGAGTCCAACCAAAATGGACAATCGTACTACCCGAAATATTGTGAATACGCACAACCCAATACTCACGTCCCAAATCACAACGCAAGGAATGGTACATTCATTTCGCACCGGTAGTCTCATTTCCCGATAATGTTATACCATGCCGATATAACACTACTCCCAAGTTGAAGTTAGCAGACCAAGTCAACGACCGCAACTCACCAATCTTACACACGCTCTTTTGGCCTCAATCAAAGAGTAGTGTAACATCACGCACTCCACACACCATAGTGAATCCTAACGGAATACACCAACCATCCACCCCAAGCAACAAGTATATACACATACTTAGAAACATTCCACTCACTTGGAATCTTTGCACATGCATCATACGTACGCGTGCATGACTCTATCACAATCAAGCAAGAACCACCTATATCGCACATAGGCACAAAACAATAATTCTCTAGAAGAGAATCCGACACGTACATCCCTTAACCAGGGATCCCACCTTGCTCGTCGAACACGTCCATTATCTCCCAATGATATTCACCATATTATCGCCTCGGTGATAATTTCACTCCAATTAACTAGGTACAATTTAATCCAAATCGTACTCTTACCACCATCGACCAACGTAGGTGTCAACACTAGCTCTGAATCTATACGGGCTCCGTCCAACATCAACTTACTAAAAACCTCTTCGTGCGGGAGTACAAACTCTCCCACTCAGAACTCTGTTCCATAACCACATCATTGAGATAATAGTATCCCATAATCTACACATCACAATACCTTGCTCTATCCTTGAGCATATGAAGGGTTTCGGATTATCCTTCGCTACTTCAACCGAAGTACTTACCAAACCGTACAAGTATCACTCTTGCAATCACCGAGTTGCTATCACTTGTAACTTCCACACCGTCACTCAAGCACCTATGGGTTTCTTGCCGGTACCCTAAGTTCAATGTAACCGCAACACCATCGGAGTTGAATACCACGCTAGTAGGACTGAAAGAGGCACCTAACAATGCATCCCGTAGACTCCATTACCAACATTCATCGAGATCAAAACACTTGATCTCATGGGTTCCATCCACCCGACGAACCTCATGGTTCATCAACTTCAACGCGAAAGCGAACACGCGCCGACATCTGAACACCAAAGCCCATTTCCATGGCTTGGTAGAAACATTTTCTGAAACACTAAGGAATGCTTGGTTGCACCAAGCCTTACGCCCTTCGTCCGTTAATCAAAACGTCACAATAGGGTAATTCCATTAGGAATGTCACCCATAACAATAATACGCACAACAAAATGCATTCAACACACCCGAACTCATCGGCACATAATAAATAATCAAGGACATATTTATTAAAATGAAAAGTACCTTAACGTCTCCTCGCGGTATTGGCCGCCGCCAACTCGAGACAATCCGGCTTGCGATGTCCCTCCTTATGACAATAGTAGCACATTCTGTCACCACTCGTCAACTTTGTGCACTTCCATAACTTGTGGCCCCTAACACCACAATTGAAACATCTAGGTGCACGAGAAGTCATCGTGCATTTCCTCACATTACCCGTACTCGCACTTGCACCCTTAGTTTTCTTACTTGGAGTACCATACGAATCAACCCTTCTCTTACTTGAGGGTTCACTAACCATCGATCACGAATGTGATTTGAAACCCCTAGCCATGGCGAATAACTACGCAAACGAGTTCACTTGACCAATGCTAATTTTGTTCCGCAAGTCATCATTCAAGGTTCGATAAAAATCTCCCATCAACACAGGATCATTCCCGTTATACTCCGTGAAAAATCAAGCCTTCGCCATAAAGGTCGTCTTGAGAGTATTCAAGTCTATAGATCCTTGTTGCAAGTTTCACAACTCATCACGCAATTCCGACAAATTGACTTGTGTCCAGAACTCCTCGAAGAATTCCTTCTTAAAATCGTCCCACGATAATCCCATAAATGACTCACCACCAACAATGTTAACCTTACCATCCAACCAATCCTTCGCCCTACCTCGCAATAAGTGTAACACCGTACTTTTTTGCCTACTTTTTTTAAGACACTCACAGCGGAAGACTTTAAAATATACACATCATATATTAATACATAGTAATATGATTATACGAAATCACAGGTGTTACGTTATTAATACAAACCATTTGACCATATTGATCATCATAAAACATCAGAGTTATAGTGTGTCAAACATCTTCACTGCCTTGCCAAACCCACCAAAAGCTGCTAATATTTACGTGCAAGGCAAAACACTGTGGGGGAATTAGCATAATGCTAAGTGAATGACAATATCTAGGTGGACATTACTACAAGCATCAAGCACTGCTTATAGGAACTGGTCACTAATCACTTAAAGCCGTAAACAAGAGGACCGGTAACCCGTAGCTGATCAAGCTGGAATATACCGATAGCCCCCATTACTGAATCACTGGTATAGTCTTCCAGATGTGACGCACTCTTCATTGATACTATACCCCAGTAACGCTTGGACCCAATTCTATTACCTCAAATGAGGTAAACACAATTGACCTCTTACGTCACACAAAACACCTTGACGTTCACTGGGTGCGCACATAATCACATATAGTCACTGCACTGGTCACAGACTCATTACACAGTCTAATTATAAGCATGGCACGGATAACTATACTTGTCACTGTAAATCACATCCATAAAGATAATCACACTCACCTGGAAGCACAAGTACTCAGTTGTCTTATATCACTGAGCCTTCATCTTTTCGCTTATCACCTGAGAATATCAGTTCACTAGTTAGTATACTTTTCAATCACATTACTCATTGGTATTGATATCACAACAATATAGTAAATGGGTCAGAATTGCACTTGACCCAAACATACAAACACTGTCACTCGCACGGGTGGGGTCTCACTCGTGCGACTGACCAGCTCACTCGTATGGATGAGTATCCTCACTCGTACGACTGATAAATTATACCCCACAAGTTACTTTAAAGTCCACTCGTATGATTTAGTAGCTCACACGCACGGTTGAACACCTCACCCGTACGGGTGAGTGCCTCACTCGCACGGTTGAGCAAGAACAGTAGCATAACAGCAATTTTAGCTTTTTCCATCCAAAATAAAGTTTTATTTAGTGTTTTAAAACCTTATCATTATATACTACACCTCAAGACGATTCCAACGATAGTTTATTCGTCAAAAACGGAGTTACGGTTTGAAAGTTACAGACCTTTCAGTTTTCCCAAAAACTGGCCACTGCTCACTCGCACGGCTGAGGTCTCACTCGTGTGAGTGAGTGCTCAACCGCGTGGTTGAGCCTCAAAAGTGTGGTCACATGTACGGTTGAGCTGTCAAAAGTGTGGGTGCTGAAAATCAGTTCCAGCACGCTGTTTTCGCGTTTTTAGCACCCAAAACTCGATTTTTGCTTGTTTTGGTCGATTCAAGGGCTCAAGAATATCACATAACACTTATATAAACTATTCCTAACATCAATCAAGCATAATAAACACATTCAAGCAAGAATTGATCATCAAAAACTTACTTTTTCAAAACCCACATAAAACCCATTTGAATTCACCAAAATCTGAGATTTTTACCTTTTTTTGATGCTTGAAATCACTACAATATGATTAACGAAATTATAGTTTCGAATTACACTTCTTGATTTTAAGGATTTTGTAAAGACCCGTCCTAATCCATAAGAACGAATACAATAATATATGATTACATTGCGAGGTATTTGACCTCTATATGATACATTTTACAAACATTGCATTCTTTTTGAAAGACAACTTTCATTACATCGAAAATTGACAAGCATGCATACCATTTCATAATATCCATCTATAAATGATTTAATCTGTCATTTACTTAATCATAATCTTTACTAAATTCAACGACTTGAATGCAACGTCTTTTGAATATGCCATGAATGACTCCAAGTAATATCTTTAAATTGAGCAAATACACAGCGGAAGATTTCTTTCAATCCTGATAATAAACATGCTTTCAAGTGTCAACCAAAAGGTTGGTGAGTTCATTAGTTTATCATAATTGATCATTTCCATAATTTTAATAGACCACATGATTTTCATTTTTCATAAACATAATCCTCAAGCAGAATCCTCTCGTCTGCATTAAGGTAAAATCATTCATATGGTGAACACCTGGTAACCGACATTAGCATAATGCATATAGAATATCCCCAAAACTGAATCCTCTCGTCTGTATAACAGAATCCTCTCGTCTGTATAATAATCGAAGTACTAAAGCATCCGTAACTTGGATGGGGTTTGTTAGGCCCATATATCTATCTTTAGGATTCGTGTCAATTAGGGGTACTGTTCCCTAATTCTTAGGTTACCAAGCTAAAAAGGGGCATATTCGATTCGATAATCCAACATAGAATGTAGTTTCGATTATTTGTGTCTATTTCGTAAAACATTTATAAAAGCAGCACATGTATTCTCAGTTCCAAAAATATATATTGTAAAAGCATTTAAAAAGGGAGCAAATGAAACTCACAAAACTTTATTTCGTAGCAATAATGCATATGACGGCACTGAACAAGTGCAAGGTTGGCCTCGGATTCACGAACCTAAATTAAGTATATATATTTATATGTTGGTCAATATTTGTCTTAACAAATTAGGTCAAGTCATAGTGTACCACAATCCTAATGCTCGAGACTAATATGCAAAAGTCAACAAAGGTTAATTTGACCCAAAATAATTTCCAAAATTTATACATGATTATTATATAGTTTAAATATCATCGTTTTATATTTTTAAATATTTTTAAAAGATCTATTAGAGTAAATAATATAATTCATTTATTAATAAATAAAATTTTATATAAAATATACTTTTATATATCTTAAGTAATAAAATTTATATAGTTCATTTAACATCATAAAAATAATATGATATGTGGTATTAATGTAATTATGTTTCACGTAGTAAAACATCTTTGTATTACATATTTATTTGATAAAATAATATCGATAATAATAATAGTAAGTAAAAGTTATATTATTTTGTAATAATAATTATTATTATTCTATTAATAATAATAACAATATTTATATTTGCTAAAATGATATTATGATCAAATGGTAATTCATATTAATAAAAATAATGAAATTTTATATTAACAATGATATTCCTATTAAAATAATAATTTTGTAAAAATGATAGTTTTAATATTAATAATACTTTTAATAATAATAGTGATAAAAATAATGAAAAACGATAATTTTATCTAAATTAATATCTTACAATAATTTAAATTTCATCATGATATTCATACTCTTTATTTCCTAATCGGTTTGTTTAATAGCTTTTAATCGTCTTTTATATCGCGTTCGTGTTAATGATAATAATAGTAATCATAATAATTAGGTGTTACTAATATTAATTTTTAATGATAATAATACTAATGATAATAGATATTATGATAATGATAATACTAATTATAACTTTAACGATAATAACAACAGTAATAATAACAATTTTTAATGATAATACTTTTTATTGATAATTATAATAATAATAATAATAATAATAATAATAATAATAATAATAATAATAATAATAATAATAATTAGATAAAAACTATAACGATGATAATAACGACGATAATAATAATCATTTTTAATAATAATACCAAATTTCAATTGGCTATAACTTCAAATCCGTTCATCGAAACCATTCGATATCTAAATGAAAAGTTCTTAATTTTTCGCTAGCTTTCCAACGACATGCATATCTTATACCTTATATCAACCGCATATATAACTAATTCAATGCTAATCCTATATACTCGAGCACTAGTCAGGGATACACTATTTATATGTAAAAATTAAATTATGAGTACTCACGTATCAATATTGAGATTCAATATTGCAGGAAAGGTACGTAGACGCAACGGAGATGATAAACACTAGATTGATCTCACGAGCATACCCATGAACCATACTCATCACCTCCATAGCTATAACCCATAATTTTCTTAGTCCTATCCCACTCATAAAACTCATTTTTAAATTAATCAATCAACACTCCGTCGTAGTATTTTATGTATAAATACTAATAATATCGCTCCTAATAATACTAATACTAATAATAATAAGATTAATATTCATAATCTTAATAATAATAATAATAATATTATTATTATTAATAATTATAAATATAAGTATAGAGAGATCGAGAGATTAAAATGAAATAAAAAATGAACCCGAAATCGTGAAATTTAAAGGATGTAAACCCACCTACCACCTCATGCGATCGCATGAGGTTTGTGAGAGGAACTCATGCGATCACATGAGCCTCTCCTTTAACTCATCTTTGCCTAACAAAATGCTGCCGACACCCCTATTACTTAATATAAATAAATATTAATATTTAATCTTTATAATTAATTAAATATTATATTATATTTACGTGCATAGTTAACTTGTAATTTTAGCACCGATGAATTGTACGTTGACGCTCGACTTACATACCGATTCCGATTTTTCGAACGTCCTTTCATACGCTGAGAAAACTTGTATTTTACGTTTCGCGACGTGTACCTTTATCAATAATTAGATTTAATCATCGATAAACTATTTTATAATAAATGTATCTTATGAAATTGAGCGTTGTGGTCATTTGCTTCTATAAATCAGTGGCTCGTTGTTTATCAAAATATATTTATTTTAAATCAGGACGTTTTATGACTAAGTTAAATTATATATATTTATATTTTCATTTCGAAATATAAATTTGAACTATTTACTTAATATAATATATAGTTTTTCAAAACTAATGTATTCAAAACTTATATATTTAGAAATCGTTTAAATATTAAGAATTACTATTTCGTAACATTTGTATTTTAAAGTTTAAAATTCGTATAATTCATTTATATACAACATTCATAAAAACATTTTAATAACCAAATTATTTTATATTCAAAAATCATTTTATTACAAAGGTTATAATAGTAGAAGTTGTTATGTCATAAGACGTTCTTAATAATAAAAGTCTATTATATCGAAAAGACGTTTTCGTTTAAGAAAGTAAAATCATATACGAATCATATCAGGTTTCAAGGTTTTAACTTCTAATTTAATCATGACTCGTAGGATTAAGTCTAAAGGAAAATCAAACGTATGAAATCATCTTAATGTAAAATGTCGATCTATTTAACTTGTCAATATCTATTTTCTAATTTACCTATATTCCCTAATTTCACTTTCACAATACATAATATGAAGGTTAATTAATTTATCTTATCAAAAGTCACGAGGCAATTATTGTAAGGCATGTATTGGAATTTAACAGGAATTTCCACCAATCTGACTAGCTCTCGCTACTTGCCACTTTGTCCTTACTCGAAGATCACTTTACCATTTATTCCGAATATCCTTAAAAAGGAAAGGTTTCCTAAATCAAAATGGACCTCTCAACAGAGACTCGTGATCATACAATGTATCTGATAAATCAATCATTTGATATTATCTTTTAATTTCGTTGATAATTATATTAAATATATTTTGAAACAAATGCGTTTGTGTAAAGTATTATACGTCTAATACTTTGTTAACGTTTTTAAGTTATAATATATATACATATACATACATAATCATATATGTTCATTTAATGGTTCGTAAATCATTGAAATTTGGTCGAGGTTAAATGTATGAACACAGTTTAAAATTCTTGAGATTCAACAAACTTTGCTTATCATGTCAGGAATATATAAAGATTAAAGTTTAAATTTGTTCGGAAATTTCTGGGTCGTCACAGATTTGAGAGCAAAAGGGTTGTTTAGGGTTTGATTAAAGTTGCTAAAAGAGGAAGGAAATGAACGTACAGGCATATATATCCAAATTGGGTTTCTTCATACTAAGGTAAGCTCTCCCGTCTAACACACGGGTATTTACCAGTTATCTGAAACCTAAAATCTTTAATAACTTATTCATTCTAAGTCCAATTCACAAAAGAAAATATGTTCTGTGACCCTTGTCAGAAAGCACACATAATCCCATACACAATAATTATAAAGTACATAATTATTAAAATCACTTTAATAATACAGAAGGGTAAATAGGTCATTACTTACTAGGCCCAAAGTGAGGTTGTTACAAATCTACCCCCTTAAAGGAGATTTCGTCCTCAGAATCTGGTCAAGGTTAAACAAATGAGGGTATCTAGAGGTCATCAACTCCTCGGTCTCCCATGTCAGATTGGTGCCTAAACTATGTTTCCATTCTACAAGCACCATTGGAATCTGCTTCTTGCGTAATCTAGTCACTTTTCTGTCGACGATCCTCACTGGTTCTTCCACTAATTTCTTACTTGAATCTACTTTTAGATCTTGGAGCGGAAGAATTTGATTTTCATCATCCACTTTACACTTACGAATATAGCAGATGTTAAACGTGTCATGAATACCTGCTAACTCTGGAGGGAGATCTAACACTACCGTTTGATCGTTCAGCACTTGACGAATTCTAAAAGGACCAATGTATCGCAGAGCTAGTTTTCCTCATTTACCGAATCAAATTACACCCTTCCACGGTGACACTTTTAAATACACACGTTCACCCACAGCAAACGTCATTGGTCATCGACGAGGATTTGCATACATCTTTTGTCGATCTCTAGCAGCTTTCAGCTTTTCACGTGCGATAACCACTTTTTCTGCAGTCTGTTGCACAATTTCTGGACCTGCAAACTGTTTCTCACCTGCTTCCAACCAACACGATGGAGTTCGAAACTTTCTACCATACAACATTTCATAAGGCGGCATGCCAATACTTGAATGATAGGAGTTGTTGTAAGCAAATTCGATCAATGGCAGATGATAATCTCACGATCCACCATATTCTAACACACATGCCCTTAACATATCCTCTAAAGTCTGAATAGTTCGTTCACTTTGACCATCAGTCAGAGGATGATAGGCTGTACTAAGGTTGACACGAGTATCCAAATTTTCTTGTAGACTATTCCAGAAACTGGACACAAATCGGGAATATCTATCTGACACAATAGACAACGGTATCCCATGTCGCGATACTATTTCATTCAGGTACAACTGAGCTAATTTGGTCAACTAAGCTGTTTCACTGGTAGCTAGAAAATGCACACTTTTGGTTAAAAGGTCCACTATTACCCAAATCATGTCATTTCCTTTCTGGGTTCTGGGTAGATTTGTCACAAAATCCATGGTGATATGTTCCCATTTCCATTCTGGAATCTCTAATTGACGCAAAGACCCATACAGTTTCTGGTGTTCTGCTTTCACTTGGGCACAAATATGACACTTTTCCACGTATTACGCTATGTCTGCTTTCATAGTTGGCCACCAATATAACACTTTCAGATCATGGTACATTTTTGTACTACCGGGATGCACAGATAATCTCGATTTATGTGCTTCATTTAAGATTAGATCTCTCAATCCACCAAGTAACGGAACCCAAACTCGTTCATGATAAGTCTTTAATCCTCGAGAATCATTCATCAATTCTACTCTTCTTTTCATCATTAACTCAGATTTCAAATGTTCATCATGTAATGCTTCGAGTTGAGTTATCTTTATTTGATCCACTAAATCAGACACAATCTCAATTCGCATAAACTTTACACTGTCAGCGGATTTCTTACAACTTACGCATCAGCCACAACGTTTGCCTGGCCAGGATGATATCGGATCTCACAGTCGTAATCCTTAATTAATTCTTGCCACCGTCTCTGACGCATATTCATCTCTTTCGGCGAAAAGATATACTGTAAACTTTTATGATCGGTGCAGATAACACAATGCGTACCATAAAGATAATGCCTTCACAACTTTAACGCAAACACTACTACGGCCATTTCTAAATCATGAGCTGGATAATTCTTTTCACTTGGTTTTAACTGTCGATATGCATACGCAATTACACGATCTCTTTGCATTAGTACACAGCCTAAACCGGATAAAGACGCGTCGCAATACACAACGAAGTCATCGGATCCCTCGAGTAAGGCTAACACTGGCGCTTGACACAACAAACTTTTTAAAGTCTGAAACGCAGTTTCCTGTTCATTACCCCACTGAAAAGACACATCATTTCTAGTTAACTTTGTCAAAGAACTTGCAATCTATGAAAAAAATCTTTAATAAATCGTCGGTAGTAACCGGCTAATCCTAGAAAACTCTTGATTTCTGTCGGATTCTTTGGCGAATTCCAATTCATAACAGCTTCAATTTTAGATGGATCCACTTTTATACCTTTCGCACAGATAACATGACCCAAAAATTGAACTTCACGTACCCATAACTCACACTTGGAAAACTTTGTATACAATTGTTCACGTTTCAAAAGTTCCAACACTTATCTTAAATGCTCAGCATGCTCGGATTCGGTTTTGGAGTACACTAAGATGTCACCAATGAACACGATAACAAACATATCCAAAAACGGTTTACACACCCTATTCATGAGATCCATGAAAATTGCTGGAGCGTTAGTTAATCCAAACGGCATCACTAAGAACTCATAATGACCATAACGAGTACGAAATGCAGTCTTAGGAATATCAGATTCAGCAACACGAACCTTGATATTCCGAACGTAGACCTATTTTCGAAAAGAATGAAGCTCCTTGAAGCTGATCAAATAAGTCGTCTATTCTAGGAAGCGGATACTTATTCTTCACCATTCTTTTATTTAGTTCACGATAATCTATACACATTCGGAGCGTACCATCTTTCTTTTTCACGAATAAAACTGGTGCACCCCACAGCGAAGAACTCGGACGAATGAACCTGCGGTCCAACAGTTCATGAATTTGGGACATCATTTCACGAATTTCTGAATGAGCTAATCTATACGGAGCTTTAGCAACCGGTGTAGCCCCTAGCACTAACACGATCTTATATTCAACTTCCCTGATCGGTGGTAAGCCTGGCTGAAATGTCCCGTTCTTATTGATTAAAAATGTTCCATATTAATTGATTTCGTTGCGAGGTTTGACCTCTATATGAGACGTTTTTCAAAGACTGCATTCATTTTAAAACAAACCATAACCTTTATTTCATCAATAAAGGTTTAAAAAGCTTTACGTAGATTATCAAATAATGATAATCTAAAATATCCTGTTTACACACGTCCATTACATAATGGTTTACAATACAAATATGTTACAACAAAATAAGTTTCTTGAATGCAGTTTTTACACAATATCATACAAGCATGGACTCCAAATCTCGTCCTTATTTAAGTATGCGACAGCGGAAGCTCTTAATAATCACCTGAGAATAAACATGCTTAAAACGTCAACAAAAATGTTGGTGAGTTATAGGTTTAACCTATATATATATCAAATCATAATAATAGACCACAAGATTTCATATTTCAATACACATCCCATACATAGAGATAAAAATCATTCATATGGTGAACACCTGGTAACCGACATTAACAAGATGCATATATAAGAATATCCCCATCATTCCGGGACACCCTTCGGATATGATATAAATTTCGAAGTACTAAAGCATCCGGTACTTTGGATGGGGTTTGTTAGGCCCAATAGATCTATCTTTAGGATTCGCGTCAATTAGGGTGTCTGTTCCCTAATTCTTAGATTACCAGACTTAATAAAAAGGGGCATACTCGATTTCGATAATTCAACCATAGAATGTAGTTTCACGTACTTGTGTCTATTTTGTAAATCATTTATAAAACCTGCATGTATTCTCATCCCAAAAATATTAGATTTTAAAAGTGGGACTATAACTCACTTTCACAGATTTTTACTTCGTCGGGAAGTAAGACTTGGCCACTGGTTGATTCACGAACCTATAACAATATATACATATATATCAAAGTATGTTCAAAATATATTTACAACACTTTTAATATATTTTGATGTTTTAAGTTTATTAAGTCAGCTGTCCTCGTTAGTAACCTACAACTAGTTGTCCACAGTTAGATGTACAGAAATAAATCGATAAATATTATCTTGAATCAATCCATGACCCAGTGTATACGTATCTCAGTATTGATCACAACTCAAACTATATATATTTTGGAATCAACCTCAACCCTGTATAGCTAACTCCAACATTCACATATAGAGTGTCTATGGTTGTTCCGAAATATATATAGATGTGTCGACATGATAGGTCGAAACATTGTATACGTGTCTATGGTATCTCAAGATTACATAATATACAATACAAGTTGATTAAGTTATGGTTGGAATAGATTTGTTACCAATTTTCACGTAGCTAAAATGAGAAAAATTATCCAATCTTGTTTTACCCATAACTTCTTCATTTTAAATCCGTTTTGAGTGAATCAAATTGCTATGGTTTCATATTGAACTCTATTTTATGAATCTAAACAGAAAAAGTATAGGTTTATAGTCGGAAAAATAAGTTACAAGTCGTTTTTGTAAAGGTAGTCATTTCAGTCGAAAGAACGACGTCTAGATGACCATTTTAGAAAACATACTTCCACTTTGAGTTTAACCATAATTTTTGGATATAGTTTCATGTTCATAATAAAAATCATTTTCTCAGAATAACAACTTTTAAATCAAAGTTTATCATAGTTTTTAATTAACTAACCCAAAACAGCCCGCGGTGTTACTACGACGGCGTAAATCCGGTTTTACGGTGTTTTTCGTGTTTCTAGGTTTTAAATCATTAAGTTAGCATATCATATAGATATAGAACATGTGTTTAGTTGATTTTAAAAGTCAAGTTAGAAGGATTAACTTTTGTTTGCGAACAAGTTTAGAATTAACTAAACTATGTTCTAGTGATTACAAGTTTAAACTTTCGAATAAGATAGCTTTATATGTATGAATCGAATGATGTTATGAACATGATTACTACCTTAAGTTCCTTGGATAAACCTACTGTAAAATAGAAAAATGGATCTAGCTTCAATGGATCCTTGGATGGCTCGAAGTTCTTGAAGCAGAATCATGACACGAAAACAAGTTCAAGTAAGATCATCACTTGAAATAAGATTGTTATAGTTATAGAAATTGAACCAAAGTTTGAATATGATTATTACCTTGTATTAGAATGATAACCTACTGTAAGAAACAAAGATTTCTTGAGGTTGGATGATCACCTTACAAGATTGGAAGTGAGCTAGCAAACTTGAAAGTATTCTTGATTTTATGAAACTAGAACTTTTGGAATTTATGAAGAACACTTAGAACTTGAAGATAGAACTTGAGAGAGATCAATTAGATGAAGAAAATTGAAGAATGAAAGTGTTTGTAGGTTTTTTTGGTCGTTGGTGTATGGATTAGATATAAAGGATATGTAATTTTGTTTTCATGTAAATAAGTCATGAATGATTACTCATATTTTTGTAATTTTATGAGATATTTCATGCTAGTTGCCAAATGATGGTTCCCACATGTGTTAGGTGACTCACATGGGCTGCTAAGAGCTGATCATTGGAGTGTATATACCAATATTACATACATCTAAAAGTTGTGTATTGTACGAGTACGAATACGGGTGCATACGAGTAGAATTGTTGATGAAACTGAACGAGGATGTAATTGTAAGCATTTTTGTTAAGTAGAAGTATTTTGATAAGTGTATTGAAGTCTTTCAAAAGTGTATAAATACATATTAAAACACTACATGTATATACATTTTAACTGAGTCGTTAAGTCATCGTTAGTCGTTACATGTAAGTGTTGTTTTGAAACCTTTAGGTTAACGATCTTGTTAAATGTTGTTAACCCAATGTTTATAATATCAAATGAGATTTTAAATTATTATATTATCATGATATTATCATGTATGAATATCTCTTAATATGATATATATACATTAAATGTCTTTACAACGATAATCGTTACATATATGTCTCGTTTAAAAATCATTAAGTTAGTAGTCTTGTTTTTACATATGTAGTTCATTGTTAATATACTTAATGATATGTTTACTTATCATAGTATCATGTTAACTATATATATATCCATATATATGGCATCATATAGTTTTTACAATTTTTAACGTTCGTGAATCACCGGTCAACTTGGGGTGGTCAATTGTCTATATGAAACATATTTCAATTAATCAAGTCTTAACAAGTTTGATTGCTTAACATGTTGGAAACATTTAATCATGTAAATATCAATCTCAATTAATATATATAAACATGGAAAAGTTCGGGTCACTACAGTACCTACCCGTTAAATAAATTTCGTCCCGAAATTTTAAGCTGTTGAAGGTGTTGACGAATCTTCTGGAAATAGATGCGGGTATTTCTTCTTCATCTGATCTTCACGCTCCCAGGTGAACTCGGGTCCTCTACGAGCATTCCATCGAACCTTAACAATTGGTATCTTGTTTTGCTTAAGTCTTTTAACCTCACGATCCATTATTTCGACGGGTTCTTCGATGAATTGAAGTTTTTCGTTGATTTGGATTTCATCTAACGGAATAGTGAGATCTTCTTTAGCAAAACATTTCTTCAAATTCGAGACGTGGAAAGTGTTATGTACAGCCGCGAGTTGTTGAGGTAACTCTAGTCGGTAAGCTACTGGTCCGACACGATCAATAATCTTGAATGGTCCAATATACCTTGGATTTAATTTCCCTCGTTTACCAAATCGAACAACACCTTTCCAAGGTGCAACTTTAAGCATGACCATCTCTCCAATTTCAAATTCTATATCTTTTCTTTTAATGTCAGCGTAGCTCTTTTGTCGACTTTGGGCGGTTTTCAACCGTTGTTGAATTTGGATGATCTTCTCGGTAGTTTCTTGTATAATCTCCGGACCCGTAATCTGTCTATCCCCCACTTCACTCCAACAAATCGGAGACCTGCACTTTCTACCATAAAGTGCTTCAAACGGCGCCATCTCAATGCTTGAATGGTAGCTGTTGTTGTAGGAAAATTCTGCTAACGGTAGATGTCGATCCCAACTGTTTCCGAAATCAATAACACATGCTCGTAGCATGTCTTCAAGCGTTTGTATCGTCCTTTCACTCTGCCCATCAGTTTGTGGATGATAGGCAGTACTCATTTCTAGACGAGTTCCTAATGCTTGCTGTAATGTCCGCCAGAATCTTGAAATAAATCTGCCATCCCTATCAGAGATAATAGAGATTGGTATTCCATGTCTGGAGACGACTTCCTTCAAATACAGTCGTGCTAACTTCTCCATCTTGTCGTCTTCTCTTATTGGCAGGAAGTGTGCTGATTTGGTGAGACGATCAACTATTACCCAAATAGTATCAAAACCACTTGCAGTCCTTGGCAATTTAGTGATGAAATCCATGGTAATGTTTTCCCATTTCCATTCCGGGATTTCGGGTTGTTGAAGTAGACCTGATGGTTTCTGATGCTCAGCTTTGACCTTAGAACACGTCAAACATTCTCCTACGTATTTAGCAACATCGGCTTTCATACCCGGCCACCAAAAATGTTTCTTGAGATCCTTGTACATCTTTCCCGTTCCAGGATGTATTGAGTATCTGGTTTTATGAGCTTCTCTAAGTACCATTTCTCTCATATCTCCAAATTTTGGTACCCAAATCCTTTCAGCCCTATACCGGGTTCCGTCTTCCCGAATATTAAGATGCTTCTCCGATCCTTTGGGTATTTCATCCTTTAAATTTCCCTCTTTTAAAACTCCTTGTTGTGCCTCCTTTATTTGAGTAGTAATGTTATTATGAATCATTATATTCATAGATTTTACTCGAATGGGTTCTCTGTCCTTCCTGCTCAAGGCATCGGCTACCACATTTGCCTTCCCCGGGTGGTAACGAATCTCAAAGTCGTAATCATTCAATAATTCAATCCACCTACGCTGCCTCATATTCAGTTGTTTCTGATTAAATATGTGTTGAAGACTTTTGTGGTCGGTATATATAATACTTTTGACCCCATATAAGTAGTGCCTCCAAGTCTTTAATGCAAAAACAACCGCGCCTAATTCCAAATCATGCGTCGTATAATTTTGTTCGTGAATCTTCAATTGTCTAGACGCATAAGCAATCACCTTCGTTCGTTGCATTAATACACAACCGAGACCTTGCTTTGATGCATCACAATAAATCACAAAATCATCATTCCCTTCAGGCAATGACAATATAGGTGCCGTAGTTTGCTTTTTCTTCAATAACTGAAACGCTTTCTCTTGTTCATCATTCCATTCAAATTTCTTCCCTTTATGCGTTAATGCAGTCAAGGGTTTTGCTATTCTGGAAAAATCTTGGATGAACCTTCTGTAGTAACCAGCTAGTCCTAAAAACTGGCGTATGTGTTTCGGAGTTTTCGGGGTTTCCCACTTTTCAACAGTTTCTATCTTTGCCGGATCCACCTTAATACCTTCTTTGTTCACTATGTGACCGAGGAATTGAACTTCTTCCAACCAAAATGCACACTTTGAAAACTTAGCGTACAATTCTTCCTTCCTCAATACTTCTAACACCTTTCTCAAATGTTCACCATGTTCTTGGTCATTCTTTGAGTAAATAAGTATGTCATCAATGAAAACAATGACAAACTTGTCAAGGTATGGTCCACACACTCGGTTCATAAGGTCCATGAACACAGCTGGTGCATTAGTTAAACCAAATGGCATGACCATAAACTCGTAATGACCGTAACGTGTTCTGAAAGCAGTCTTTGGAATATCATCTTCTTTCACCCGCATTTGATGATACCCGGAACGTAAGTCAATCTTTGAATAAACAGACGAGCCTTGTAGTTGATCAAATAAGTCGTCGATTCTCGGTAGTGGGTAGCGGTTCTTGATGGTAAGTTTGTTCAACTCTCGGTAGTCGATACACAACCTGAATGTACCATCTTTCTTCTTGACAAACAAAACAGGAGCTCCCCACGGTGATGTGCTTGGTCGAATGAAACCACGCTCTAAAAGTTCTTGTAATTGGCTTTGCAGTTCTTTCATCTCGCTGGGTGCGAGTCTGTAAGGAGCACGAGCTATTGGTGCAGCTCCTGGTACAAGATCTATTTGAAATTCAACGGATCGATGTGGGGGTAATCCCGGTAATTCTTTCGGAAATACATCGGGAAATTCTTTTGCGACGGGAACATCATTGATGCTCTTTTCTTCAGTTTGTACTTTCTCGACGTGTGCTAGAACAGCATAGCAACCTTTTCTTATTAGTTTTTGTGCCTTCAAATTACTAATAAGATGTAGCTTCGTGTTGCCCTTTTCTCCGTACACCATTAAGGGTTTTCCTTTTCCTCGTATAATGCGAATTGCATTTTTGTAACAAACAATCTCTGCTTTCACTTCTTTCAACCAGTCCATACCGATTATCACATCAAAACTCCCTAACTCTACTGGTATCAAATCAATCTTAAATGTTTCGCTAACCAGTTTAATTTCTCGATTCCGACATATATTATCTGCTGAAATTAATTTACCATTTGCTAATTCGAGTAAAAATTTACTATCCAAAGGCGTCAATGGACAACTTAGTTTAGCACAAAAATCTCTACTCATATAGCTTCTATCCGCACCCGAATCAAATAAAACGTAAGCAGATTTATTGTCAATAAGAAACGTACCCGTAACAAGCTCCGGGTCTTCCTGTGCCTCTGCCGCATTAATATTGAAAACTCTTCCGCGGCCTTGTCCATTCGTGTTCTCCTGGTTCGGGCAATTTCTAATAATGTGGCCCGGTTTTCCACATTTATAACAAACTACATTGGCATAACTTGCTCCGACACTACTTGCTCCGCCATTACTCGTTCCGACACCATTTGTTCCTTTCGTTCTATTAACCCCTGGTCCGTAGACCTCACACTTCGCCGCGCTATGACCATTTCTTTTACACTTGTTGCAAAATTTGGTGCAGAACCCCGAGTGATACTTTTCACACCTTTGGCATAGCTGCTTCTGATTGTTGTTGTTGTTGCGGTTATTATTGTTGTTGGGATGATTGTTGTAGTTGCTGCTGTTGTTGTTGTTGTTGTTGTTGTTGTGGTTGTTGTTGTTGTTGGGCCGTTTGTTGTAGTTGCGATTGATGTTGCGATTGCTGGGATAATTGTTGCGATTATTGTTGTAATTGCTGTTGTTGTTGTATTGGTGATTCTTATCACCGTTTTCCTCCCACTTTCTTTTGACTTGCTTCACATTAGTCTCTTCAGCAGTCTGTTCTTTAATTCTTTCTTCAATCTGGTTCACTAGTTTGTGAGCCATTCTACATGCCTGTTGTATGGAGGCGGGCTCGTGTGAACTTATATCTTCTTGGATTCTTTCCGGTAATCCTTTCACAAACGCGTCGATCTTCTCTTCCTCATCTTCGAACGCTCCCGGACACAATAGGCACAATTCTGTGAATTGTCTTTCGTACGTGGTAATATCAAATCCTTGGGTTCGTAACCCTCTAAGTTCTGTCTTGAGCTTATTGACCTCGGTTCTGGGACGGTACTTCTCGTTCATCAAGTGCTTGAATGCTGACCACGGTAGTGCGTACGCATCGTCTTGTCCCACTTGCTCTAGATAGGTATTCCACCATGTTAATGCAGAACCTGTGAAGGTATGCGTAGCGTACTTCACTTTGTCCTCTTCAGTACACTTACTTATGGCAAACACCGATTCGACCTTCTCGGTCCACCGTTTCAATCCGATCGGTCCTTCGGTTCCATCAAATTCCAAAGGTTTGCAGGCAGTGAATTCTTTGTAGGTGCATCCTACACGATTTCCTGTACTGCTAGATCCAATGTTATTGTTGGTATGTAGCGCAGCCTGTACTGCGGCTATGTTTGAAGCTAGAAAAGTACGGAATTCCTCTTCATTCATATTCACGGTGTGTCGAGTAGTCGGTGCCATTTCCTTCAAAATAGTCAAATGGAACAAGTTAATCATACAGAATATTAAGAGTAGTTAATAGTATTTCGTAGCATAATATGAACTCATTTATAAAAGCTTTTTCTTCATATTAGCATTTTATAAGTTTAAATTCGGGTAGTACCTACCCGTTAAGTTCATACTTAGTAGCTAATATACAATTCAACTACTACAATTCTATATGAAAAACTGATTATAATAATATTTCGCGTTCAAACTTTTATACAATATTTTACAAACTTACAATACCGCTTATTTTACATAAAGCATGAAATATAGCACACAATAACTTTGATACAAGATAGTTGTGAAGATAATTCTAGCTAGTACACAAGTCGTTCAGCAAAGGTAATAAAGACACGTAATTCATACGTCCAGAAACAAGTCATGCATTCTGGTTTTACTAGGACTACTTCCCATCCTTGGTCTTGTGGAACATAACCGTTATGGCCGTTGATAAGACAGCGTGTTGTAACGTCGTCAAAGGGACGAGGGTTACGTAATGTCCAACAGTCCCGTAACAATCTAAAAACCTCATTTCTTACCCCAATTACCGACTCCGTCACTTGTGGGAACGTTTTGTTTAATAGTTGTAGGCCGATGTTCTTGTTCTCACTTTGGTGAGAAGCGAACATTACTAATTCGTAAGCATAACATGCTTCTTTATGTTGCATGTTAGCCGCTTTTTCTAAATCACGAAGTCCAACATTCGGATATATTGAGTCAAAATAATTTCTTAACCCATTGCGTAAAATAGCATTTGGGTTCCCCGCAATATATGCGTCAAAGTAAACACATCGTAACTTATGGATTTCCCAATGTGATATCCCCCATCTTTCGAACGAAAGCCTTTTATAAACCAAGGCATTCTTGGAACGTTCTTCGAATGTCTTACAAACTGATCTCGCCTTAAATAGTTGTGCCGAAGAATTCTGACCGACTCTAGACAAGATTTCATCAATCATGTCTCCGGGTAGGTCTCTTAAAATATTGGGTTGTCTATCCATTTTGTGTTTTTATACTGTAAAATAGACAAGAGTTAGATTCATAAAAAAAATACTTATTAATACAAGCAATTTTTACATATATCATAAAGCATAAGCACACTATATTACATATATTACACCACACGAATACAACTATCTTATTCCGACTAGCTTGTTTCTTCTTCTTCGGTTTTGGTTCGTTTTGCCAAGTTTCTAGGGATATATGATGTCCCCCTAATACGAGCCGTCGTGATCCACATTGGTTTAGAAAAACCTGGTGGTTTAGAGGTTCCCGGGTCATTGTTACAACTTAAGGACTTCGGGGGTTGACGATACATATAAAGTTCATCGGGGTTGGAATTATATTTCTCTATTTTTATG
Source organism: Rutidosis leptorrhynchoides (assembly GCF_046630445.1). Lineage (NCBI taxonomy): Eukaryota > Viridiplantae > Streptophyta > Magnoliopsida > Asterales > Asteraceae > Rutidosis > Rutidosis leptorrhynchoides. The sequence continues at coordinate 205,776,431 of NC_092336.1, read as the reverse complement.
CCCTTTCCCTTATTATTTTCTTTTGCCTTTTTAAATTCAGTTGGGGTAATTTCTATAACATCATCGGAATTCTCGTCGGAATCCGATTCATCGGAGAATTGGTAATCCTCCCAATATTTTGCTTCCTTGGCGGAAACACCATTGACCATAATTAACCTTGGTCGGTTGGTTGAGGATTTTCTTTTACTTAACCGTTTTATTATTTCCCCCACCGGTTCTATTTCTTCATCCGGTTCCGATTCTTCTTCCGGTTCCGATTCTTCTTCCGGTTCCGACTCTTCTTCCGGTTCCTCTTCGGGAACTTGTGAATCAGTCCACGAATCATTCCAATTTACATTTGACTCTTCATTATTATTAGGTGAGTCAATGGGACTTGTTCTAGAGGTAGACATCTATCACATAATATCAAACGCGTTAAGAGATTAATATATCACATAATATTCACATGTTAAAAATATATAGTTTCCAACAAAATTTGTTAAGCAATCATTTTTCAAGTAAACACGGTCGAAGTCCAGACTCACTAATGCATCCTAACAAACTCGATAAGACACACTAATGCAAAATTCTGGTTCTCTAAGACCAACGCTCGGATACCAACTGGTATGTCCCGTTCTTATTGATTAAAAACGTTCCATATTAATTGATTTCGTTGCGAGGTTTGACCTCTATATGAGACGTTTTTCAAAGACTGCATTCATTTTAAAACAAACCATAACCTTTATTTCATCAATAAAGGTTTAAAAAGCTTTACGTAGATTATCAAATAATGATAATCTAAAATATCCTGTTTACACACGACCATTACATAATGGTTTACAATACAAATATGTTAAAACAAAATAAGTTTCTTGAATGCAGTTTTTACACAATATCATACAAGCATGGACTCCAAATCTCGTCCTTATTTAAGTATGCGACAGCGGAAGCTCTTAATAATCACCTGAGAATAAACATGCTTAAAACGTCAACAAAAATGTTGGTGAGTTATAGGTTTAACCTATATATATATCAAATCATAATAATAGACCACAAGATTTCATATTTCAATACACATCCCATACATAGAGATAAAAATCATTCATATGGTGAACACCTGGTAACCGACATTAACAAGATGCATATATAAGAATATCCCCATCATTCCGGGACACCCTTCGGATATGATATAAATTTCGAAGTACTAAAGCATCCGGTACTTTGGATGGGGTTTGTTAGGCCCAATAGATCTATCTTTAGGATTCGCGTCAATTAGGGTGTCTGTTCCCTAATTCTTAGATTACCAGACTTAATAAAAAGGGGCATACTCGATTTCGATAATTCAACCATAGAATGTAGTTACACGTACTTGTGTCTATTTTGTAAATCATTTATAAAACCTGCATGTATTCTCATCCCAAAAATATTAGATTTTAAAAGTGGGACTATAACTCACTTTCACAGATTTTTACTTCGTCGGGAAGTAAGACTTGGCCACTGGTTGATTCACGAACCTATAACAATATATACATATATATCAAAGTATGTTCAAAATATATTTACAACACTTTTAATATATTTTGATGTTTTAAGTTTATTAAGTCAGCTGTCCTCGTTAGTAACCTACAACTAGTTGTCCACAGTTAGATGTACAGAAATAAATCGATAAATATTATCTTGAATCAATCCACGACCCAGTGTATACGTATCTCAGTATTGATCACAACTCAAACTATATATATTTTGGAATCAACCTCAACCCTGTATAGCTAACTCCAACATTCACATATAGAGTGTCTATGGTTGTTCCGAAATATATATAGATGTGTCGACATGATAGGTCGAAACATTGTATACGTGTCTATGGTATCTCAAGATTACATAATATACAATACAAGTTGATTAAGTTATGGTTGGAATAGATTTGTTACCAATTTTCACGTAGCTAAAATGAGAAAAATTATCCAATCTTGTTTTACCCATAACTTCTTCATTTTAAATCCGTTTTGAGTGAATCAAATTGCTATGGTTTCATATTGAACTCTATTTTATGAATCTAAACAGAAAAAGTATAGGTTTATAGTCGGAAAAATAAGTTACAAGTCGTTTTTGTAAAGGTAGTCATTTCAGTCGAAAGAACGACGTCTAGATGACCATTTTAGAAAACATACTTCCACTTTGAGTTTAACCATAATTTTTGGATATAGTTTCATGTTCATAATAAAAATCATTTTCTCAGAATAACAACTTTTAAATCAAAGTTTATCATAGTTTTTAATTAACTAACCCAAAACAGCCCGCGGTGTTACTACGACGGCGTAAATCCGGTTTTACGGTGTTTTTCGTGTTTCTAGATTTTAAATCATTAAGTTAGCATATCATATAGATATAGAACATGTGTTTAGTTGATTTTAAAAGTCAAGTTAGAAGGATTAACTTTTGTTTGCGAACAAGTTTAGAATTAACTAAACTATGTTCTAGTGATTACAAGTTTAAACTTTCGAATAAGATAGCTTTATATGTATGAATCGAATGATGTTATGAACATGATTACTACCTTAAGTTCCTTGGATAAACCTACTGTAAAATAGAAAAATGGATCTAGCTTCAATGGATCCTTGGATGGCTCGAAGTTCTTGAAGCAGAATCATGACACGAAAACAAGTTCAAGTAAGATCATCACTTGAAATAAGATTGTTATAGTTATAGAAATTGAAACAAAGTTTGAATATGATTATTACCTTGTATTAGAATGATAACCTACTGTAAGAAACAAAGATTTCTTGAGGTTGGATGATCACCTTACAAGATTGGAAGTGAGCTAGCAAACTTGAAAGTATTCTTGATTTTATGAAACTAGAACTTTTGGAATTTATGAAGAACACTTAGAACTTGAAGATAGAACTTGAGAGAGATCAATTAGATGAAGAAAATTGAAGAATGAAAGTGTTTGTAGGTGTTTTTGGTCGTTGGTGTATGGATTAGATATAAAGGATATGTAATTTTGTTTTCATGTAAATAAGTCATGAATGATTACTCATATTTTTGTAATTTTATGAGATATTTCATGCTAGTTGCCAAATGATGGTTCCCACATGTGTTAGGTGACTCACATGGGCTGCTAAGAGCTGATCATTGGAGTGTATATACCAATAGTACATACATCTAAAAGCTGTGTATTGTACGAGTACGAATACGGGTGCATACGAGTAGAATTGTTGATGAAACTGAACGAGGATGTAATTGTAAGCATTTTTGTTAAGTAGAAGTATTTTGATAAGTGTATTGAAGTCTTTCAAAAGTGTATAAATACATATTAAAACACTACATGTATATACATTTTAACTGAGTCGTTAAGTCATCGTTAGTCGTTACATGTAAGTGTTGTTTTGAAACCTTTAGGTTAACGATCTTGTTAAATGTTGTTAACCCAATGTTTATAATATCAAATGAGATTTTAAATTATTATATTATCATGATATTATCATGTATGAATATCTCTTAATATGATATATATACATTAAATGTCTTTACAACGATAATCGTTACATATATGTCTCGTTTAAAAATCATTAAGTTAGTAGTCTTGTTTTTACATATGTAGTTCATTGTTAATATACTTAATGATATGTTTACTTATCATAGTATCATGTTAACTATATATATATCCATATATATGTCATCATATAGTTTTTACAATTTTTAACGTTCGTGAATCACCGGTCAACTTGGGGTGGTCAATTGTCTATATGAAACATATTTCAATTAATCAAGTCTTAACAAGTTTGATTTCTTAACATGTTGGAAACATTTAATCATGTAAATATCAATCTCAATTAATATATATAAATATGGAAAAGTTCGGGTCACTACACTGGCAATTCATCTGGGAACACTTCTGGATACTCAGACACCACAGGAATATCGGACACTACTTTCTTTTCCTTCTTTACATCGATCACATAGGCTAAGAAAGAATCACAGCCCTTGGCCAAAGATTTTTGAGCTTTCATCATTGACAATAATGGACAACGGAACCCGCCACGATCACCACTAGCTATTACCCATTTTCCACCGGCCACCGGGAAATAGATAACTTTCCTATCGCACTTAATATCGGCCTTATGGTCACTAAGCCAATTCATGCCTAACACTATATCAAAACTTGGTATAGGCATCACAAGGCAAGTCACAAGAAAAAGACTACCCTCTATGTCAACAGTAATTCCAGACACAAACTTTGTAACACCCCAGCTTAACATGACCACAATATTGTCCGCTTTGCCCGTAGGCGCACGGCTTTTTCTTGGCGACCACACACGAGAAGCACTTTCCCAGGAGGTCACCCATCCTGGTAGTGCTCTCGCCCGAGCACGCTTAACCACAACGTACTAGCACTTCTACTCAGCCTGTGATCCCAAAACGCGTTGTGTCATTTAAGCGTGAGTATTACCTTATAATCCCATGATCACTCATGTTCGTGGGCGATGTGGGATTTGCCTAGGGTGTTACATTCACCCCCCCCCCCCTTAGGTACTCATCGTCCTCGATGAGGTTTGCCCCACCACCCCCAACGGCACATGAGTGGCTCTGATACCATTCTGTAACACCCCAGCTTAACATGACCACAATATTGTCCGCTTTGCCCGCAGGCGCACGGCTTTTTCTTGGCAACCACACACGAGAAGCACTTTCCCAGGAGGTCACCCATCCTGGTAGTGCTCTCGCCCGAGCACGCTTAACCACAACGTACTCGCACTTCTACTCAGCCTGTGATCCCAAAACGCGTTGTGTCATTTAAGCGTGAGTATTACCTTATAATCCCATGATCACTCATATTCGTGGGCGATATGAGATTTGCCTAGGGTGTTATAAACTTTGTGACTGGAACAGTTATACCGTCACCCACTTCGACACTTAAGGGTTCATTTATTACCCTAACAGGCACATTTAACTTAGCACAAAATGCAGTTGACGCAAACGAGCGATTTTCCCCACAGTCAAATAGTACACGAGCCGGCACAGAATTTACTAAGAACATATCGGTGATTGCATCGTCAATAGTAGTGGCAACGTCTACTGACATCTGAAAGGCTCTAGCTTCAGGTGGTGGAGGATTCTTGCGCTTCTGCCCCACAGAGGAAGCAGATGATCCCCCAGCTGACACAGCACGTACCCCTGACCCGGACCCCGCCCCAGAATAACTCTTTCTTGCAGATGGACATACACTCTGCAGATCTGTGACCCTCTTTATGACAGTTCCAACACACATTATTCTTAAACGAACAATCTTGAGGTTCATGTCCTACTATAACACAACGTAAACAACGTTTCGTCAAGGTTGTACACTGCCCACTATGCGAAGACTTACATGTTCTACACCATGTCTTCTGACCACTTGACACTAACCCACCCTGGCTAAATTTCCCTTTTGGCTTAAACCGACTTGATTTCTTTGATTGCTGGCTAGACTGACTTGCCGCTGGTTTCACTTGCGGCACACTTTCATTTTTCACACTTCTGGCCGCCTTAAGATCACTTTCAGTTATCTTTGCCAACATATGCGCTTGTGACAAAGTAGTAGCAATTCTTGCAATCGTGCGATACTCAGGTCGCAAAATTTCTACAAACCGTTGCACTCTGGACTGTTCGTCAGGTATCCACTGATGCACAAACCTTAACTTGTCCATAAACTGCTCAAATGCTTCATCGACTGTCATGTCTTCAGTCATCGTCATTTGCATAAATTCTTGCTTCAATCGATTGATATCAAATACGATGCAGTACTGCTCCTGGACCTTTGCAGCAAATTGTTCCCATGTGACCTGATTGAGTTGCTCTTCAGACAACGGAGCAGTAATTGTATCCCACCAAACCATAGCTCGATTCTTTAACAATCGACTGGCATAAGTTACCCGCAATTCTGGTTCACATTGGCAGGCTTTTAATGCCCGTGCCACTTCCCTTAACCAATTCATTGTCACAATCGGATCGCGATGACCTGAATACTCGGAGGGCTTGCAGTCCATAAACTTCTTGAACGTACACTTCTTCTTCTCCTTCACCACTTGCTAAAACACATGAGTTTGAAAAGGGTACTGGTTGTCGAATACTCGTTGTCGAGTACTGATATTGAAGAGGGTACTGGTATTGTTGGGGAGTTTGATATGGCATTTGAGGTTGAACTTGAGGTTGAAACTGATGCGGTTGGGAAGCACTACCCGATGGGCCAGATGTATACTGAGTACCAGTAAAACCTGGAGGTATCGGTGGATCATTAGCTTCAGACACCACAGCTGAATGCCTGATGTGGGCCTCCAATTCCTTTACCTTTTCTCGAGTTTCTTGTAATTGACTTTCTAGCTGGTGAACATATTCATCTGGATCACTTTCGGGACTATGTTCCACTGATGGCGCTCTAAATATTCCAGGTTCGGGTGTCATAGGGGCATTGTTATTTCCTGTCTGGTCAGCCATACCTTTCTGCAAACACATCATCTCACAAAAGCTTAGTTGATAACCTGTTAGCACCTATCACTAAGCATAATCACCTAGGCACATATCTCTACATTCACTTATTCCCCACTTGGATGTTTGACACGACACATTCATAAGTTTGGGAGTAGGTCACGTACATAGTGCACATACTGCCAAACCTATGCTCTAATACCAACTTGTAACACCGTACTTTTTGCCTACATTTTTTTTAAGACACTCACAGTGGAAGACTTTAAAATATACACATCATATATTAATACATAATAATATGATTACATGAAATCACGGGTGTTACATTATTAATACAAACCATTTGACCATATTGATTATCACAAAACATCAGAGTTATAGTGTGTCAAACATCTTCACTGCCTTGCCAAACCCACCAAAAGCTGCTAATATTTACCTGCAAGGCAAAACACTGTGGGGGAATTAGCATAACGCTAAGTGAATAACAATATCTAGGTGGACATCACTACAAGCATCAAGCACAGCTTATAGGCACTGGTCACTAATCACTTAAAGCCATAAACAAGAGGACCGGCAACCGTAGCTGATCAAGCTGGAATATACCGATAGCCCCCATTACTGAATCACTGGTATAGTCTTCTAGACATGACACACTCGTTCATTCATACTATACCACTAATCAGTAATGCTTGAACCCAATTCTATTACCTCAAATGTGGTAAACACAATCGACCTCTTACGTCGCACAAAACACCTCGACGTTCACTGGGTGCGCACATAATCACATATAGTCACTGCACTGGTCACAGACTCATTACACAGTCTAATTATAAGCATGGCATGGATCCCTATACTTTTCACTGTATAATCATATCCATAAACATAATCCCACTCACATGGAAGCACAAGTACTCAGTTGTCTTATATCACTGAGCCTTTACCTTTTCGCTTATCACCTGAGAATATCAGTTCACTAGTTAGTATACTTTTCAATCACATTCCTCATTAGTAATGATATCACAGCAATATAGTAAATGGGTCAGAATTGCACTTGACCCAAACATACAAACACTGTCACTCGCATGGGTGGGGTCTCACTCGTGCGACTGACCAGCTCACTCGTACAGATGAGTATTCTCACTCGTACGACTGAAAAACTACACCCAAGAGTTACTTTAAAGTCCACTCATATGATTTAGTAGCTCACACGCACGGTTGAACACCTCACCCGTACGGGTGAGTGCCTCAATCGTACGGTTGAGCAAGAACAGTAACATAACATCAATTTTAGATTTTTCCATCCAATATAAAGTTTGATTTAGTGTTATAAAACCTTATCATTAGATACTACACCTCAAGATGACTCTAACGATAGTTTATTCGTCGAAAACAGAGTTACGGTTTGAAAGTTACAGCCCTTTCAATTTTCCCAAAAACTGGCAACTGCTCACTCGTATGGCTAAGGTCTCACTCGTGCGAGTGAGTCCTCAACCGTGTGGTTGAGCCTCAAAAGTGTGGTCACATGTAAAGGTTGAGCTGTCAAAAGTATGGGTGCTTAAAATCAGTTCCAGCACGCTGTTTTCGCGTTTTTAGCACCCAAAACTCGATTTTTGCTTGTTTTGGTCGATTCAAAGGCTCAAGAATATCACATAACACTTATATAAACTATTCCTAACATCAATCAAGCATAACAAACACATTCAAGCAAGAATTGATCATCAAAAGCTTACTTTTTCAAAACCCACATAAAACCTATTTGAATTCACCAAAATCTGAGATTTTTACCTTGTTTTGATGCTTGAAATCACTACAATCTGATGAACGAAATTACTAGCTTCGAATTACACTTCTTGATTTTAAGGATTTGAGAGCAAAAGGGTTGTTTAGGGTTTGATTAAAGTTGCTAAAAGAGGAAGGAAATGAACGTACATGCATATATATCCAAATTGGGTTTCTTCATACTAAGGTAAGCTCTCCCGTCTAACACACATCTGAAACCCAAAATCTTTAATAACTTATTCATTCTAAGTCCGATTCATAAAAGAAAATATGTTCTGTGACCCTTGTCACAAAGCGCACATAATCCCATACACAATAATTATAAAGCACACAATTATTAAAATCACTTTAATAACACAGAAGGGTAAATAGGTCATCACCTACTAGGCCCAAAGTGAGGTTGTTACAATAAGCTAGCACCGAGTCTCGTCCTCTTCTTGGGAGGGCATTCAATAGTGCGAAAACACCCTTCCACATCCGAGATCCATATTGTGCTTATCAAAGGATCCGGTTTCTCGTCATACATTGGAGGTTTTGTCCTCATGAAGCTCTTATGACAACACTCCATTTCACCACTACTTCGAAATTCAGAATACTTCCTATCCATTTCTTCTCGTAACGCTCCCAATTGCTCCGCAACGGCAGCCGCAACTCTATCAATCCCATTTCTCGTCGTCATTCTAAAGAATACAAAACGATTAAACCATGAACGTATAAAACCACACGCACAACACCACCCCATCTTGCTCAAGACTCATTGTACTTCACTTGATAAACACGATTTGCACCCGTAACAATGGTAGCTAGTCATTATTACGCGCACACATTGTATCAACTTGTTAGTACAACGACTGCCTCGCTTGATGATATAAACCAACAAAACACAATAATATATTAATAATATCCGCATATTAATATAAAAGTTAGTCCACCTACAAACTAAGGCATTAACTACAACTCGTTCTGACCCATAGTCATACAAGTCCCGCAACAAATAAACACACAAAAGTCTAAGTCTATGCACCTATCTCAAGTCGCCTAAATCCCTTAGACCATGCTCTGATACCACTTGAAACGACCCATCCCACCGTTAAACCGTCCCATAAATTTTTTTCGTTCTTTTATAACAATTAATACTATTAAAACGACGCCATGATTATGTTTTCCAATTATCTTTAAAACACCTACTAGTACAAATGACTTTAACAACACACGCTACATAATTTAAAACTATATCTATCAAATCCGATTACATAACCAAAAGACACTAATAAGTTTTTCGACAAAAGACCGAGCGTGGTGATTGGGAACGATCTACCCAATCCTATGCAGTGTTGTAAATCTCCCGAGATCTCCCCCGAGATCTCGTTTTTAGAAAGCAACCGAGATGAGATGTTATTCTCCCGAGATTTCTCGATCAACGGGGTCAAACATAGTCAAAGCCACGATTTCTCGAATTTTCTTGCTAATTTGTAAGAATTTCTTGTAAATTCGTAATTTCTAACATTTTCTCGCTCATTTCTCTGATATTTTTGTAAAATCTCGTCAAAACGTATATAATTATACATATATTTATGTTTTTATGTATATATTTATTAGAAAAACTATAAAGTCAACGTAAGTCAACGTCCGAGATCTCACCGAGATTATTCCGAGATGCCGAGATCTCCCTAAAAAAGTTCAAACGAGATCTCCCCGAGATCTGAATTCTCCAACCTTGATCCTATGTAATCCAAAATCCAAGTCTTCTAAGCATCACACGCTAGCTCACTAGTCCCGGTACTTACCCTTGCCGCCTTCTTGCGAACCTATAAAAATAAAGCCAACGAGAGGGTAAGCTAATGCTTAGTGAATGAAAATATACTACATCCATATATATGCATAAGATGGACACGCCACACAATAATAATCAAATAGCACATACCGGAGTCCAAGCATAAATGTAAGCTAATCTAATCATACCGTACGATTGCTATACAACAAGCTAATATATCAACAATGTAAGTACGCCAACAACGATATGAACAACGACATCAAGCTACACCCGGAGGGTTAACTATATCACAACAATATCAATAACATAAAAATATATCTTTATAACCAATGAACCCATAATCCAAGGTTAACCACTTAACCTTAATCACCTGAAGGATAGCCGTGCAACCCAGCCTTAGTGAATACGCACAACCCAAGATTCACTACCTTCACTACATAGTATAACTGAGGATGGCCGCGCAAACTGAGCCTTAGTGAATCCGAACTACCCGATATTCACTACCTCAAACTATGAGTCCAACCAAAAGGGACAAACGTAACTACCAGGAATATTGTGAATACGAACACCCGTTATTCACATCCCAAACCATAACCCACAGTCCCAGGATTATATGAATCCACATCGTCGGGGTTACTTAACCGCAACTCAAATATCAAACCCACGCCATCGGGATTATATAAATCTACATCATCGGGGTTATCCAGATCACAAGCCCATGTGATAACGTACACACAAAGTGTGCATCTCGCCAAAGGTGGTCAACCAAAACGCATAACCGTGCCAATTGGACCTATTACACAAGTCCATCAAAATCACCTGTACGTGAAGAGAGCTCTATAGCCGAGGATCACTTCACCCGACCCGCACCCATCCTATACATACATATGCACATAGTATATTGACACTCACCTTGTTGTCTTGATGTATGCAATATCACAATCCGCAATCGCCAATGGAAAGTACATATTCCATTTAACACATAACAAGCAACACGATTAGGGTGGATTACAAACCAACCCATATTGACACCTAGTGCAATTTCGACCCAATTGTACTTTCAAACACGATTCATGCCCAAACTTACCAATAATCACCTACACTAGTGAAAACGGTCCCAACAACGCCAACTTAACTAAACAACAAGTTTTAAACACTTGTCTTCACCAAAATCAACTTACAAACCCTTATTTTTAACCCAATTCAAAATCAAGCTTCCAACAACACCCATTTGGCTTCTATCAACAACATAATCATTAATCATAGTGATTACACCCAAATTAAAGCCCTAATCATGGCTAAATCATCAACCAACCCAAAACCCACCAACAACAACAATAACTAGCTACAAATAACCCATTTGAGGTCTAGATGGGTTTTCTCAATAATTAAAGCTCAAACTCTAACTTGAATATCAAAGCAACAAAATAAAACTTGGAGTTAGAACTTACCACTACTATCAAAATGTAGCCAAGAACGCGAGAAACGACTTTAACACTTGCACCTTAGAGTGATTTCACCTTCTTCCTCCTTAAACCAAGCTTCCTCTCTCTACAAATGAGTTTCTCTCTCTAAAAATATATGAGAGGGTTTGTGTGTGTGAAGGGTGAGATAGAGATAAGGTTTGGATCAGTTTTGGAGCTTATAACCCGTCCACAAGTGAAAAGACTCAAATGCCCCTCAAATTTGGACTTAAAAGCGAGTTAAATAATCAGATCTACTCAAATGTCGCGTTTCGTGACATCTGGTCGCGTTTCACGACACCCCAAACGAGACAAACTCAATTGAAACGCGATGAAGTGGCCAGGACGTAGTTTTCAACCTGTCGCGTTCTGGTGTACTCTGTCGCGTTCCGCGACACCATGAAACGCGATAAGACATGCCAAAACGTGATAACAGCAGCTCACTTTCATTTTCAGTTTCCAGCTTCAATTTAAAAGTTCGGGGACTGAAGTTGTCTGATTCTGATTCTGATTCTGATTCTGATGTAAATTCTGAAAATGCACAAGTATAGGTAGACTTTTCCTGACACTTTCTGAGAACACTTCCTGGTGACACTTTCTGACGACACTTTCTGATGTATTAAAAATTTCAGGGTGTTACATAGGTTTTGCTAAGTTTATTTGTTACATACTAAGGGTGAAGCATTAGATAAATTTAAAATATTTAAATCTGAAGTAGAACTACAACAAAAGACTATGATAAAAAGACTTAGAACGGATAGGGTAGGTGAATATATTGACCAACGTATTTCCAATCCGTTGGTATTATCTATGAGACTACAACTCCTTATATACACTACAACAAAATGGTATATCTGGAAGGAAGAATAGGGTCCTTAAAGAGATGGTCAATTCTATGTTATCTTATTCAGGTTTAAGTGAGAGATTTTGGGGGGAAGCTATGTTGACAGCTTGCTATTTTCTTAATAGAATTTCTAACAAAAGGAACAAGATTTCACCTTATTAACTTTGGAATAAAATGAATCCTAACTAGAATTATCTTTGCGTATGGGGTTGTAGGGCTGTTGTTAGACTACCTGATTCCAAGAAGAAAAGTTTAGGTAAAAATGTATAGATTGTATATTTATTGGATATGTTGAATATTCTGGTCATATAGGTTCTATGTCATAGAATCTAATGAGTTTGTCTCAATCAATTCTGTGATTGATTCAATGGATGCAATCTTTTGATAAAATCGATTTTCATCTATACCTAGACCAAATGACATGATTCCAAGTAACAATGGAATCAATAAGGATATTAATGATGAAGTCTCTGAAAAGACTGTTGATCAGTCACTTGAGATTCGAAAAAGCAAAAGAGAAAGGACTATTGATAAGATTCAAAAGTTTAAAAATTTTTTGAATTCTAAATTTTTGATTAAAGATCTTGGAGTTTTAAAATATTTTCTTGGAATTGAAGTTTTTAAAATTGAAAAAGGAGTTTATCCCAAAGAAATGTTTTGAGCTTATCAATGATTATGGAATGCTTTGAAGTAAACCTGCGAGTACTCCTATTGACCCTGGTTTATGTGTTGATTGTAGTTCTAAGTGATAAAGATATTCTGTTAACTAATATAACGGAATATCAAAATTAATTGGCATATTAATTTACTTAACTCTTACTATACCTGATATTTCATTTGTTGTTCAAGTTCTTAGTCAGTATATGCATGCTCATTTGCAATCACATTTAAATCTTGCCTTTAGAACACTTATGTATAAAAAAGGTTCACTTGGAAAAGGTGTTCAAATGGTGAAAGGCAATTAGTTAAGTCTTAAGGCTTATTGTGATGCTGAGTGGGGAAAGTGTAAGTTGAAAAAAGGTCTTTTATTGGTTATCTTGTTTATTTTTGTGATTTTTCAATCTCTTGAAAAAAAAAAAAAAAAAAAAAAAAAGTTACCATATCTAGGTCCTCAACTGAAGCTGAATATAGGGCTATGGGTTCAACAACTTGTGAAATTGTTTGGATTAAGAATTTACTTCAGGAGGATCTGAATATTAATGTTAAACTTCCTGTTGAATTGATGTGTGATAATAGTTCTGCTATTCAAATAGCAGCTAATCCTATTTTTCATGAAATGACTAAATACTTTGAAATTGATATGCATTTTATAAGGGAAAAGGTATCTTCAGGTCTGATTTTCTACTATAAAAGTTGATTCAAAAGATCAACTTGCAGATATTCTAACAAAAGTACAAAATTTTATCAAATGGGTTAGGTCTTATTGATTTGTTTCAAAAATAAGTTTCAAGAAGTCAAAGGACCGGTTGTGCTATAAAAGAGTTCTTCTTTTGAAAGCTTATTATTGCATTTTGAAGTTGTTGCTGCCTTTGACATTATGCTGAGACTTGAGGGACTAAAGTTGCCATATTTTCATATTTATATTGTCGATGGATTTAGGGTTGCAGATCAATTTTTCCAGACACCAAAAATTAGGCCTCTTTGAGTTACTCTCTCAAAACCGTAATTCGATTTATTGTTCAGATCATCTTCTTGTGATCTGTTTATTTGTTTACATATTTACACATTCTTCGTTTCTTTGTATTAAGGATTGGCTCTTTGTTGAGTATTGGTTAAAATATTCTGATTTCTATTTTCAATTGTAATTCGAATCATAACAAGTTTTAGTTGTAATTTCTGTGTTTGATTTATGAAATTTTACACCAAGAGATCCAATTTGATCAAAGTCAAAGGAGATTAATGATCTTGTTAGTCAAATATTCTTCCTTACGCATTCATTGGTTCACATTAATTGGTTAATAAAGAACTAAAATTTGACTTTAATGTTTATAAAAAAGTGAAATGATAATCGAATATTCTTTTGTGTGGTTTATAGCGGCGACATATGACGACATATGTTGCTGATTTACAAAAAAGCCAATATGTCGCCACAATAGACAGAGTCAAACAATTTACAAATACTGACTAAAAGACAATTAAATAGAAGTGAATATAAAAATGAAACTACAATAGCGGCGATAGTGTCATCGCTATTGCTAAATTTGACAAAAAAAGTCATTAAGGTTGATTTTTGTCATTGTATGGTTTTTTAGCAGCGACAATGTATGATCACAAACCTGACACTCTGACGCTGTCAAAAATCAATTCTTTATAGTGCTTAGTCATTCATTGGTTAATCCAGATGTAAAGTTTGATGTAAAGTTTGAAGCTGTGTGTGATTTTTTTGATTTGTCATTTTTGTTACCTTTTAAAGTTCGTTAACCATTACAAGATGATATGTGTTTGGCATTCAAATTACTTCACATAAAGTCTCATTTTTAAACTTCATTACGGCATATTTTAGTGTAACTATAAAAAGAGTAGAGATTGGTCATATGATAATCCAATCAGAATGTTATATCTAACCGAATACTCATTCTCATTCTCATCATATAGCTGGTGATCGTACTAAATCCGGATCGCAGATAAAATACGAGTGCAAGTCACAATCACGTTAACGGTGAGCGGTTTAAGGCTTCGAACGCTCTCCGAATAACAATGATTACCGGATCCCGAGTCAAACTGCGAATCCAGTCTAGGTCAAACTTGGTCAATCACTTTAGAGAGAGAAAGTCTCTCTGTAGAGAGAGAAAGTTCTACTCTGACAAAATGATGTAATCCGCCTATCAATGAAATCCATGTGGCCTATTTATAGGCAAAAATTCAAAGGTTCTTCTTCAAGGATGGACACGCGTCACATTCTGATTGGCGAGTCAACCCTTATTCTTCGGAAGTTGACTTTTGTCTTTAATGCTATCCGATGCCGCCTGTCCGCTGTGATCTTATAATGATTTTATTCACGTTTATGGTGATCGGTTCCTTTTTGGATTGTGCTTTGTCGTCGTGTTTTTTATACGCTAACCGAATAGCGTATCATTAGCTGGCGTAAAAATCAATCCATAACAAACAAGGCTATTTCTGACCATTAATCATATTATGAATAACAGGTTTCGACTTTTGACTAGTAAGTTTTCTTGAGTTCACATTACAAGTCAAACATAGTGAACCTCTTACGTGTTGACTATTTTGTTGGTTCAACTAAAAGAAAGGGGCACTGTTTTCAGCTATAATAGTCTCTCCCTCCTAATTTTAACATTCAGTATAAACTTTTCTAATTCTTTCAAACTAGTTGTTTATTTTCATAAATAAATAAAAGAAAAGAAGATAAAGTTCGTTATACTCAAAATGAGATCTATATGTAATTATAGGTGAAAGAAATATTAAAAGTGTTTCGTAGCATACTTCTGATAACGTTCGTATTTTAATAAAAGAACTATACATTTTGAAATCACCTAAATACGGAGTATATCAATTTGATTTTATAGACTGTACAACTTCGTATTTTGTTCCATATGTGCCAAGTCTCGACATTTGATCCCATCATCATTGACTTATGTCTCCTCAACCTATCTGGAGTAGAGCCTCGAGAAGCATTGTTGAGAGAAAGATCGTCATTCACGCACTATTCCTCCCCACTGAGTCATGATGTGCCAGTTCCTATGGCCATTTCTTTAATATTTATGGCTCTTGGGAGTCCGCTAATATGTTATGGGGTGTGGGCTTTCTCGAAAACATGTTGCACATTCTCTCGAGGTTAGAATAAATGTTAATGAATGCTAATAATCATATATTTGAAAAGTAATCTAATTAAAGTTTTTTTAAACGACAAATAAAAAAGTTCAGTTACATATTATCTATTACGGAACTCAAACTCACAACTTCAAAGTGGATGATTTACCTCGATATCGTTTTGCCACATGCCACAGGCTAATTGATAATCTAAATGAAGTTAATTAAAAAGATACATGAGTATTTGTGTTACCTTACAAATTTTTTACTCCGTAGTTATTAAGAAAAACTCACATACATGGAATAACATACGAATTTTAATGTGCTACAAAATCATCTCAAATATGAGTGACCAACACAAAATGATAAAACTTTTGTGGTCTTAGAAATATAATCCCCTTTAAAAATGAAAAGTGTAAATATTAGTAACTTTTTTTGGAATAATAAATTCTCTTTTATTCAAGGTTTATATGAGTTCTCTTGATATTAGTAGGCTATAAGCCCATTAGTAAAAAAGTAAATATTAACTATCCTCGACATTAAACAAATATTACCATATTAACTATTAGACAAAAACGATGAATAATAAGCAGGGGTATTTTCGTCTTTTCACATATTTTTTTTTTCCTTTCTTCACTTTTTCTTTCCTTTTCGCAAGTAAAGCCCCTAACCTTTGTTCAATAATTAAAACCGACCCCCCAAACAGGGGGGTAAAGTGTCAAATAACCATTTTCATAAAAAATATTAACTAAACTCCACCCAAATATCCAACGAGTCATATCTTCGTTCGCAACGAGCTAAAATTTCCCGACAACATCGTCAAACTCGAAATAATTTTAGGAACACAATGTCACTAACTATAGGAAAAACAGACGCTTTTTAAAAAACGATAAATATTTGGGGTACTTTTCATACACGTTGATTTTGCGTTAAATTTTTAAAAGTGGACAACTCCATAGCGAAACGCGGAGATGTAAAATAACATTTAAATCTTTGACGGATTATACATTTTAGTTCGACTCGAGTTGCGCTTCAACGACATGATCGTTAGCCACGAAATAATTTTACAAACTAAACACAATAAAATACATTGAAAATCGACCCCCGGCGCGAAGCGAGGGTTCGATAACTAGTTAAAAATAATTACCAAAAGTTATCTTTATATATTATTATTATTATTATTATCATATATATAATATAATATAATATAATATAATATAATATAATATATATATATATATATATATATATATATATATATATATATATATATATATATATATATATATATATATATATATATATATATATATATATATATATAACGAATACGAACTAATAACGGAGTAATATTTATTCTTGCTACTTCTTACAATAAAAATAAAGATGTACTTGCTTATTAATTCTTCTTTGTAAATGTGCTACTGTTATCTAAGTTTTAAACATTCGATTGTAATTTGAAAGGTCGTAAATTTCAATTAAACAACCAATACTAAAAACATAAGTTTAAGGGTTAAAGCTATAGATAGGCTATATACTTTTTCAAATGTTCTGATCTAAGCTATATATTCATATTTGTCTTATTATCGGCTATATACTCTCAATTAGTATTCTCTTGTCAACAATTGGTTACCAGTTACCGGTACAACCGGTTAAAATAATTACGTGTAATTTTTGGTTTTTTTAAATGTGACGTGGACTAAATATAGTTTCTCTTTTGTTTCAATGTATGTTATATAATTTCTTTTTTGTTCCAATGTAAACTATAATATGATGACACGCCATCAACTTTTATTGTTGAAGATTAAAAAAGTATAATCGTTTATATTATTACACTTTTTAAAAATATATATAGCCTACATCGGGACATTTGAGAAAAAAAATAGGTATATAGCCTATGACGAGACATTTAAGAAAATATATAAGCTATTTGTAATTTTAATCCTAACTTTCTAAAAATAACTAAAACCTTGTACAATATAAATTAATAAAGTGAAAGTCAAACACAAACAAATGCAAAAATGAATAACAGTAGTATTTTATCAGTTAGCAGCAGTTGAGCTGTAAAACAGGGGATCATAAACTAAACCTTTTTAAGATTCTGATTGGAACCATTATATTTTAATTGTGAGTTGGTTTTTTAAAAGTGTGAAAAGGACAATATAAAAAAGTCATACCTTGGTTCATAGCAAATTCAATTATTCCTACCATGTGTTGCTGATGATATATACTCCTAAGTTAAACCTTTATATTAAACTAAAATATCTATATCTATATTATTATTATTATTATTATTATTATTATTATTATAATATAAAGCGCATGTTAATAATTCTACGTATCACTATTTAGTTAAATTCTGCCACATGTCACTTCCTAGACAAAGATTGCCACGTGTCTTTTTTTAAATTTATTTACACAATTTAATTATGGAAACAAATAACAAAGTAATATTCCATATATTTTTAGTAATTAAAAATATACTATGTATACTATGTTTATACTATATTTTTTGATAATTAAAAATTAGTCTGGTTATATAATTACATTTTGGTGATATTACCGTATGTTTATTTTTTATAGTTTTATTTTATTTTATTTTTAGTAAATAAAAGAAATCAACTAACTATGTGTATAGTTCGTCTTTACATGTTTGCAGTTCCATTTGTTCCATACTACTTAGTAAGGTTTCATATAAGTTAGAGTACAAAGTCTTTGAGATTTGATCAGCATGCACAATTCTCTTAGTTGCTAACATGAAAATTATAAGGGATTGACTAACGTATGCCCTAAGGACACAAGTTATGCATCATTTATTACACTCAAACTTTCCAAATATATCACAAAATTAATTTATTAAACTCATAAATTTCCTAATTTACATATGTATTAATTACAATTTTATATTATTCATGGAACTTTTGACATCATTAATGGTTCTTAACAAGTGCCCTTAGGTGTAACACTCCGTTTTTCCCCGTACATGATTTATAAGTGTATTGTGTATGTACGATAGGCGTATGAAGGGTTCGGGACATGTTCGGGTGTTAAAGTCTTATACGCGAGAGAAGGGCTCAGGTTGAGCTTTGTGTCGCGGCGCGACAAAGGAGGCTGCGGCGCGGCAATGAACTGAAGTTGAGATCAGAAGTACGACAAAGAATGATCCCAGACCCAGCTATAGGTCGCGGCGCGACAAAGAGGGCCGCGGCGCGGCCTTTCGAAGAAATCCAGACCAGAAGTTCGTTTAAAAGTGATCCCAGTTCAAGGCAATCGTCGCGGCGCGACGAATTAGGCCGCGGCGCGGCAAATGGTGCGAACTGGCACCAGATTCTTGTAAATTTAAATGAAGTTCAAGGGCAAATTGGTCATTTCACGATTGAGCCAGATGGGGATCTAAAATCTGGTCCACCCATTTCATTTCTTATTTTCTTTTTCCTTTTCTTTCATTTTCTCTCAAGAAACTCAAATACCCCAAGTGTTTCAAGTGGGATTTTGGAAAGGAAGAAGCGGGTTTTGATCTTTGGCGTAGTTGACAAGTGTGTTTTCCTCGTTCTTAGCTACACGGTGATACTAGTGGTAAGCTCTAACTCCGAAATTCATTTTCGTGTTCATCATTCAAGTTTAGGGCTTTTGATTGTATAATTCATAGGTGAAACCCATTTAGTTGTTAATTGAAGGTTAACACCAAGATTCGGGTTTATTGTTGTTAATGTCGGGTTTTGGGTTTGGTGTGCAAGTTTATGCTTGTAAGACTTGTAAAATATGGTGTTAGAACATAATCACTAGTTGATTGTGATTATGGGTGTTTTGGGCGAGATTTGACTTAGTCAAATTGGAAGTAAGTGCAAATGGGTTAATATTGCACTTATTGGTGTTTTGGGTATAAGCTAGAATGTTTAGCTTATTTGTTTGTAAATTACTTAGGTGATTTGCATTTGGACGATTTGGAGCTCAAGCGGGATTGCTTTTCAAGTAATCGAAGTGAGTGGAATATTTATACGCCTATGTATATAATTTGGTTGCTTGCGTGCGACGTGGTAAGTGACATCCGTTAGGATTCACTTTTCGTGGACCACATTTGAGTTGGGAAAATATAGTGAGTGATATCCGTGTGGATAGCTCTTCGTTGGCTATATTCGTTTTGTGTATGTGGCGAGTGATAAATGTTTGACCTATCGCTCTTTGTCGGCCACGTGTGTATGTGTGTGTTTGGAATGTGGGGAGTGATTTCCGTAAGGAATGACTCTTTGTCGACCACAAATGGAGGTGAGGCATGTGACGAGTGATAAATGTTTGACCTATCGCTCTTCGTCGGTTACATGTTAGTATTGGTTATGTAGCGAGTGATTAATGTTTGATCTATCACTCTTCGTCGGCTACATGTGTGCGTTTGGATATGTGACGAGTGGTTAATGTTTGACCTATCACTCTTCGTCGGTCACATGTGTATATTTTGTTTTGTGGCGAGTGATTAACGTTTGACCTATCGCTCTTCGTCGGCCACATGTGTGTATGGGTAAGTGGTGGGTGTTATCCGTTTAGGGATTCGCTCTTCGTTGGCCACTTATCGTGGGATGGTAAGCGGTTTCGCTTTTCGTCGGCCATCCTTGTGATTGAGGTAAGTGTTAACGTTTCGGTTGCACTTCTCGTCGGCCTCATGGTGCGTAGTGGTGAGTGGTTAACGTATTTGACCTACCGCTCTTCGTCGACCACGTACGTGTTGCGATGGGTGGTGAGTGGTTAACGTATTTGACCTACAGCTCTTCGTCGGCCACCATCGAGTCGAATGTCGACATTGTGTATATTGGGTTGTGTATGTTCTACTAGCATTGTACGTATGATTATTCGTGTATTCGTTTATTCGTTTATTGTGGTATGCTAATGATATTGTGTTGTTGTGTAGGTGTATGCAAGTAATTGGATTATGTATGTATGCGTATAAGTATTGCATTCACTAAGCATTAGCTTACCCTCTCGTTGTTTACATTTTTATAGGTTCGCATGCTTGGCGGCTCGGGTAAGCTTGGGGATTAGAGATCTTGGCTAGGTTGCTTTAGAAGATCTTGCTTTTGGACTCGATTAGGATTTGGGTAGCATAGTCCCAAATCACCATGCTCGGGTTATGTTTTAAATAACATATTATTGTATTAAGGAGTTTAAATTATTCATGTATGTTTTAAGTTCGTTGAACTTACTTCGGTAACAAATATGTTTTGGAAATTGTGTATTGGGACCTAAAGTATTATTTAACGCGTATTAAAAGGAAAAATTTTTATGGGCCGGTTTTAATACGGGTTGGGTTGTTTCAAGTGGTATCAGAGCATGGTCTAAGGGATTTAGGTGACTTGAGATAGGCGCCTAGACTTAGACTTTTTGTGTGTGCTATTATTGCGGGACTTGTAGGATTACGGGTCGGTTCGGGTTTTAGTTAGTGCCTTAGAGAATAGGTGAACTAACTATGTATTGATTATGTTGTTACTAATCATGTTGTTTTGTGTTGAACGTCTAGCGAGATAGTTGTTGTATTCATGAGCTCGGCATGACGTGTGAGCGTAATAATGCTTCGCGACCATTATTACGGTTGCAAGCCAAGTCAAGTAAGTGATGTACAACAAGTATTGAACCAGATGGGATGTGCGAACGGTGGCGTATTTACTTGATTGTGATTAGTGTTCGCGACGGTGTATATAATTTATTCGTGTTGCGTTCCTAACCGAGTTCATTTCTTAGAATGAAGACGAGGAACGGACATGATAATGGTGATCAAGGCGAGGACTCCGAGTTCACGGCTAAGGTTGAGGCCATCTTCGAACGTCACAAAGCGGGGTTTCTAGAGGACGTTAAAAAGATGTTCTTAGATACGATTGACGAGCAAGTAGTCAATCTAGTCAAGGAACAAGTTAAGATTGTTCTTCACGAAGATAATATGGTAAGGCGCGACTTCTACTACAAAAACTTCAAGGATGCTCAACCTCCCACTTTCGAGGGTGAGCGAGATCCACTTAAGAGTGCTCGATGGATCTCCGATATGGAGGGGGCCTTTCGTACTAGTGAGTGCCCTCTCGATAAGAAGACGAGGTATGGTAGTAGTATGCTAAGGGGTGACGCCAAGTTGTGGTGGGATGCGAAAATTCAACTCTATGGTGAGGAACAATGTATGGAGTTCAATTGGGACGAGTTCAAAGCGGAATTTTTCAAGGAGTACCGAACTTCGGCCGATCTTTCTAAGCTTAAAGACGAGTTGCGTGCTTTGAGGCAAGGGTCAATGGATTTAAACACTCTCAAATCCGTATTCTTATCAAAGACCCAATTTTGCCCGGAGTATGTCGGTAATGACAAAATGTTGAAGGAAGACTTCTATCGAATCTTGAACGATAGTTATCAAGAGAAGATTAGCGTAAACGTGGTGAAAACTTTTGACGAGTTGTTTGACATGGCGAAAGGTTTTGAGACGCTTGTCCTAAAGAAGAGTGGTTCCGATGTTAGTAAGCGGAAGTCCGAGACTACGATCCATTCGAACAAGAAAAGTAAGAGTACTTCTGAGGGCGGCGGAAGCGTGAAGAAGAGTGGTACGGGCGGTTTTGTACCCACGTGTTATAATTGCGGAGAACGGGGTCATTTGTCGCGTGAATGTACGAATGCGAAGTCTAACAAGGTTACGTGTTTTAATTGTCGAAAGGAGGGACACCGAAAGTCGGCGTGTCCGGATTTGGTTGGTAATGCATGAACCTGGCGACGATGTTCAGGTACCTTTCGATTATCTTATTGAAACGTACTTATGACTTTGTTTAAATGCATTTTGTGTTAGTGCATAGTGTGATGAGGGGCAGCGTTCCTTATGGAAGTACCCTATGACGATGGTTGGATTGACGAGCTAAGGGCGTAAGACTTGGTGATTCCAAGCATTCCTTAGTGTTGGGCGAAAGATTTTACCAATCCATGAGAACGGGCTTTGGTGTTGTTTTGGTAGCGCGTAGTCGCTTTTGTGTCGTAATTGATGAAACATAAGTTTCGTCAGGTACGGATGACTTAAGGTCACTTTAGTGTTGTGATGGGTGACATCGGATGAATGGAACCCTCGAGGTCGAGTTTTTCGGTCTCGATGAGTGTTGATAGTGGAGTCTATGTGACGCGATGTCAGGTGCCTCTTTCATACCTGCAAGCGTAACGTTCGACTCCGACGGTATTGTGGTTACATTGTACTTAGGGTACCGGAGAGAAACCCTTAGGTACATGAGTGACTAGGTGGAACTTTAACAAGTTGTGGCAATCGTGGGATTGCAAGAATAAAGTTGTGTAATTTGTGATGAACTCTTCGTTCGAAGTGTTTAAGGGTATGTTAAGATCCTTAGTATGCTCAAGGTTGGAGCAAGATATGGTGATGGGTCGTGTGAACCCAATTGTTGGTAAAGTCTACCTTTGGTAGCATTGTACGGTTGTGCAAGATGCAGTTATGGAACGTAGTTCCAAGTGGGGGAGTTACACTCCCGCACGAGGAGGTTTTGGTGTGAAAATTTCGGATAATGCTCATGATTAGATCCGGAGTTGGTTTCGAGGCCTAGATTGGTCGATTTGTGGTGGAATACAATTTTGGTTGAATTGTATTTATTGATTTGGATGTGAATTACTACTCGAGGTGGTAATGTGGGAAATCTCGTTGAGAGATAATGGACGTGTTTGACGAGCAAGGAAATCCCCGGTTAAGGAGTGTGCGTGTCGAATTCTTTTCTAGAGGATTATTGTTTTGTGCCTATGTGCGCTATAGGTAGTTCTTGCTCGATTGTGTTAAGCAATGTTCGCGGGTGCGGACATTTCGTGTGCGGAAATTCCAGACGGTATGGAATGATTCTAAGTATGCGCATATACTTAGTTTGTTTGTATGTATTGTGGTAAGTGTTATCCATTGTGAGGATTCACTTTTCGTTGGCCACGGTTTGAGTGTGATAAGTAGTAAGTGTTAACCGTTAGGATTCGCTTTTCGTTGGCTACTTATTGGTGTGTGGCATGCGTTTTCCGTTAGGAATCGCTTTTATTTAGCCATGTGTGAGGAGAGGTAAGTGTGATCCGTAAGAATGCGCTTTTTGTCGGCCTCTTGTTGCGTAGTGGTAAGTGGTTAACGTTTGATCTACCGCTTTTCGTCGGCTACGTACGCGTGAGGATATGGGGCAAGTGGTATCCAATCGTGAGGATTCACTTTTCGTTGGCTCCATTGTATTGTTTGTTGGCCATATTATTGGTGTGTTGTTACTTTAGCGATGTACATGATAAGGGTACGCTAAAGGGATTGCTAACTCGGTACGAAATTTGGAATGTTAGCATGTGTTTGTCATGCGGTCGAGACATGAGTTCGTTCCGGTTTGGGGACGAAACGAGATTCTAGTGCTCGGCTTGGTAGATTTGGTAAATCACGGATGATGATTTAAATCGGGAGGGTAACTTTTGTGTAAAGTCGCCTAAAGGAGTTGAGCGAAATCTTCGGATTTGTGGGAATTGTTGTGGACATCGAATTTGAGACTTATGTTGAGGACCATAGCGTGTGGATTCGGATCAGTTAAGTGACGAGGATCACGAGGACGTGATCGAGTCTAAGTGGGGGAGAGTTGTAACACCCCGTTTTTCCCCGTACATGATTTATAAGTGTATTGTGTATGTACGATAGGCGTATGAAGGGTTCGGGACATGTTCAGGTGTTAAAGTCTTATACGCGAGAGAAGGGCTCAGGTTGAGCTTTGTGTCGCGGCGCGACAAAGGAGGCTGCGGCGCGGCAATGAACTGAAGTTGAGATCAGAAGTACGACAAAGAATGATCCCAGACCCAGCTATAGGTCGCGGCGCGACAAAGAGAGCCGCGGCGCGGCCTTTCGAAGAAATCCAGACCAGAAGTTCGTTTAAAAGTGATCCCAGTTCAAGGCAATCGTCGCGGCGCGACGAATTAGGCCGCGGCGCGGCAAATGGTGCGAACTGGCACCAGATTCTTGTAAATTTAAATGAAGTTCAAGGGCAAATTGGTCATTTCACGATTGAGCCAGATGGGGATCTAAAATCTGGTCCACCCATTTCATTTCTTATTTTCTTTTTCCTTTTCTTTCATTTTCTCTCAAGAAACTCAAATACCCCAAGTGTTTCAAGTGGAATTTTGGAAAGGAAGAAGCGGGTTTTGATCTTTGGCGTAGTTGACAAGTGTGTTCTCCTCGTTCTTAGCTACACGGTGATACTAGTGGTAAGCTCTAACTCCGAAATTCATTTTCGTGTTCATCATTCAAGTTTAGGGCTTTTGATTGTATAATTCATAGGTGAAACCCATTTAGTTGTTAATTGAAGGTTAACACCAAGATTCGGGTTTATTGTTGTTAATGTCGGGTTTTGGGTTTGGTGTGCAAGTTTATGCTTGTAAGACTTGTAAAATATGGTGTTAGAACATAATCACTAGTTGATTGTGATTATGGGTGTTTTGGGCGAGATTTGACTTAGTCAAATTGGAAGTAAGTGCAAATGGGTTAATATTGCACTTATTGGTGTTTTGGGTATAAGCTAGAATGTTTAGCTTATTTGTTTGTAAATTACTTAGGTGATTTGCATTTGGACGATTTGGAGCTCAAGCGGGATTGCTTTTCAAGTAATCGAAGTGAGTGGAATATTTATACGCCTATGTATATAATTTGGTTGCTTGCGTGCGACGTGGTAAGTGACATCCGTTAGGATTCACTTTTCGTGGACCACATTTGAGTTGGGAAAATATAGTGAGTGATATCCGTGTGGATAGCTCTTCGTTGGCTATATTCGTTTTGTGTATGTGGCGAGTGATAAATGTTTGACATATCGCTCTTTGTCGGCCACGTGTGTATGTGTGTGTTTGGAATGTGGGGAGTGATTTCCGTAAGGAATGACTCTTTGTCGACCACAAATGGAGGTGAGGCATGTGACGAGTGATAAATGTTTGACCTATTGCTCTTCGTCGGTTACATGTTAGTATTGGTTATGTAGCGAGTGATTAATGTTTGATCTATCACTCTTCGTCGGCTACATGTGTGCGTTTGGATATGTGACGAGTGGTTAATGTTTGACCTATCACTCTTCGTCGGTCACATGTGTATATTTTGTTTTGTGGCGAGTGATTAACGTTTGACCTATCGCTCTTCGTCGGCCACATGTGTGTATGGGTAAGTGGTGGGTGTTATCCGTTTAGGGATTCGCTCTTCGTTGGCCACTTATCGTGGGATGGTAAGCGGTTTCGCTTTTCGTCGGCCATCCTTGTGATTGAGGTAAGTGTTAACGTTTCGGTTGCACTTCTCGTCGGCCTCATGGTGCGTAGTGGTGAGTGGTTAACGTATTTGACCTACCGCTCTTCGTCGACCACGTACGTGTTGCGATGGGTGGTGAGTGGTTAACGTATTTGACCTACCGCTCTTCGTCGGCCACCATCGAGTCGAATGTCGACATTGTGTATATTGGGTTGTGTATGTTCTACTAGCATTGTACGTATGATTATTCGTGTATTCGTTTATTCGTTTATTGTGGTATGCTAATGATATTGTGTTGTTGTGTAGGTGTATGCAAGTAATTGGATTATGTATGTATGCGTATAAGTATTGCATTCACTAAGCATTAGCTTACCCTCTCGGTGTTTACATTTTTATAGGTTCGCATGCTTGGCGGCTCGGGTAAGCTTGGGGATTAGAGATCTTGGCTAGGTTGCTTTAGAAGATCTTGCTTTTGGACTCGATTAGGATTTGGGTAGCATAGTCCCAAATCACCATGCTCGGGTTATGTTTTAAATAACATATTATTGTATTAAGGAGTTTAAATTATTCATGTATGTTTTAAGTTCGTTGAACTTACTTCGGTAACAAATATGTTTTGGAAATTGTGTATTGGGACCTAAAGTATTATTTAACGCGTATTAAAAGTAAAAATTTTTATGGGCCGATTTTAATACGGGTTGGGTTGTTTCATTAGGGCACAAGTTAGCTTTATAAACATTGTTCACGTTACTCAATATTACCATATATAATTTTGCACTCAATAATTACTCGTAGTCAATAAAAAATGAACAAACACCGAACTAACCGGGAATTCACTTACAAAGTTTTAGGATTATAAGTATATATATGTATACTTTAAAGAGATTAATGATTATGATCAATCAATATAAAATTAAATACCTCTATTTTACTAATTGAATGAAACATAAATATTAAACCTCATACATTTTAGCTACTAACAATCATGTAGTTGTTATGAGCTGGAGTGTTTTATTGATTATTTGTTTAAAGTAGTTCCAACGTATGGGCTCATAATCCGTGTATTAGTATTCAATAATAATATTTTCGATACAAATATTATCAGTAATACATAGTTTTTTCATTATAATTATATTATACATTTGATAATATCAATACCAACATTATCGAATACTAATATATACAATTATCGTGCAACCTCATAAAACTAATATATAATATATATTGACTACTAAAAATACTTGCTAGCTTATCCTTATATTATGCTAAATCCTCCAAAATATTGTTTTTTCGCCATTTTTTTCAACTCTGAGGTATACTCATTCAATTCTGACACAACTCTCCTAAATATTGCATATCCAACCACACATATTAATATTTTATAATGCTTATCTTCTGTCAATCTCTTCAACCAACATCTTCTTCTCTTTGAAATTTTATGATAAAAATCATATTTTTAACATTAAAAAAGGCCATTCATATATGGCTGCATTTGTAAGCCTTTTGAATCTCTTCTTTTATGTCACCATTCTTTCTTTGTTACCATTAAACACCACATCAACTTCAACAACACAAGCACAAGCACTTATTAAATGGAAGAACACACTATCATCATCACCATCATTATTGAATTCATGGTCTTCAAGAAACATTCAAAATCTTTGCAAGTGGACTTGTGTTGTATGCAATGAAGGTGGTACTGTCTCCAAGATCAACCTTCAAGGATCATCCATATCTGGAACATTAACAGATTTTGAATTTTCTTTGTTCCCAAATCTGACCCATTTTGATATAAACACTAATGATATTAGTGGTTTCATCCCTTCCACTATTGGTAATCTTTCAAGCATCATGTACATAGATTTGAGCTCAAATGGATTTGAAGGTGAAATCCCAATTGAGATTGGAATGTTAAAAGAATTAAGATATATTAATCTTAATAATAATAATCTTAATGGTGCAATTCCTTATCAAATTAGCAATCTACAAAAGGTATGGTACTTAAATCTTGGAGGGAATTACTTAACTAATCCTAACTGGTTTGACTTTTCAAGTATGCCATCTTTGACTTTTCTCAATCTGTATCTCAATGAACTTGAAAATGAGTTCCCTGAATTCATCCTCAAATGCAAGAAGTTGACTTTTATTGATTTATCAATAAACAAATTCAATGGCTCATTACCTGAATCATTGTTCACCAATTTAGTCAACCTTGAATACCTTAATCTCACTGATAACATATTTGAAGGTCAATTATCAACAAGTTTCTACAATCTTACAAAGTTAGTTGATCTTAGACTAGGTACCAACCAATTTTCAGGACCAATATTGCAAGATTTAGACAAGATGCCAAATCTTGAACTTATTGAATTGTTTGAAAATTCACTAGAAGGGGAGATCCCATCTTCAATTGGTCATCTTCGAAATCTTCGGTACCTTGATCTTCACTCGAATCAACTCAATTCTTCGATTCCTTTCGAGCTCGGATTATGTTCTAATCTCACATTCTTGGCACTGGCCGGAAACTCGTTTTCCGGCCAGTTACCATTGTCATTATCAAATCTCACCAAAATTTCTGATCTTGGTATTTCAGAAAATAACTTTTCGGGTGAAATATTGTCACATTTTATAGCGAATTGGACCGAATTAGTCTCGTTACAAGTTCAAAACAATCTTTTCAACGGAACAATCCCACCCGAAATCGGCCTCTTGTCAAACCTCCAAGTCCTCTTTTTGTACAACAATAGCTTCGCGGGTCCCATTCCGTTAGAAATCGGAAACTTGTTGTTTCTTCAAAGTCTAGATGTTTCAGATAATCAGTTTTCAGGTTCAATACCATCTACAATTGGAAACTTAATCAACCTTCAAGCATTGCAGCTTTTTTCGAATAACTTCAACGGAACGATTCCACCTTCGATTGGAAACTTGACTTTGTTGACTAAATTCGACATCAATACCAACAGTTTAACAGGAGAGTTACCTGATACTATCTCCAACCTTTATAACTTAACGGTTCTCTCGGTTTTTAGCAACGAATTAACGGGTCGTATACCTGCTGATTTAGGCAAGAACAATCTGTTGTTAACAAATGTTAGCTTTTCAAACAATAGCTTTTCGGGCGAATTACCTTCCGAAATTTGTTCTGGTTTTCAGTTTGATCAGTTCACAGTTAACGGTAACAACTTAACGGGATCGTTACCCGATTGTTTAAGAAACTGCACGAATCTAAGCCGGATCAGACTCGATGGAAACAAATTATCTGGAGACATTTCGTTAGCATTTGGTTTTCACCCGAATCTTACGTACATTAACCTCAGTGATAATCAGTTTTCAGGTGAAATCAGTCCCGAATTAGGAAAGTTAACGAACTTAACGAATCTACAAATGGAAAAAAACAAAATTTCGGGGACAATTCCTTCGGAGCTTGGAGAGTTACAACGGTTAAGCGTACTAAGGCTCGAATCGAACCAGATAACGGGCGAAATACCAAACGAATTGGGTAAGCTAACCAATTTGTTCAATCTGAATTTAACCAACAATCAGTTAACTGGACGAATACCTGAAAGTTTAGGCGATTTAACTAAACTCCAAGTGCTCGATTTATCTTCGAATAATCTATCTGGAAACATACCAGTAACAATTGGAAATTGTGTAAGTTTATCAAGCTTAAACTTGAGCAACAATGGTTTATCAGGTGAAGTACCATTTCAAATCGGAAATTTGGGTCGATTACAGTATATGCTTGATCTAAGCAACAATTTGTTATCTGGTAATATCCCGCAAGATCTATCGAAATTGAACAATCTCCAAAACTTAAACCTTTCACACAACAATTTCTCGGGCCGAATTAGTCAAGATTTAGCGACCGGAATGATTAGTTTACAATCGATCGATCTTTCGTACAATGATTTGTCAGGATCAATACCGAATGAAGGTGTGTTCAAACAAGCGCCTGCTAGCTCGTTTACAGGAAATCGTGATCTATGTGGTACTGAAAAGGGATTATCTTCTTGTAATGACGACGAGAAAAAGAAGAAATCTAGTGACAAAAAGCTACTTTTCGCGATCCTTGTTCCTGCGATCAGTTTCGTGTTGATAGCAATGAGTATTGCTGTGTTTTGTGTTGTTACTAGAAGACGATCGAACCTTGTTGACGAAGAGATCACGAGTGCAACCACAATGGGGAGCTCGGGATTGGTTATATGGGAACGAGAGGGCAAGTTTACGTTCGGAGATATTGTTAAGGCTACCGGAAACTTCAACGAGACGTATTGTATAGGAAAAGGAGGATTTGGGAGTGTGTACAAAGCCAAGTTATCGATCGGCCAAATTGTGGCGGTGAAACGAATGAATGTGCTAGATTCGGGTGAGGTTTCCGAGACGAACAAGCGGAGTTTCGAGAATGAAATACGTGCCTTGACGGAAGTTAGGCACCGGAATATTATCAAACTCTATGGGTATTGTGGTAGGGAAGGCGGGAAATACTTGGTGTATGAATATATGGAGAAGGGTAGTTTGGGAAATGTACTTTATGGCGAAAAGGTGAAATCGGAATTAGATTGGAATACAAGGGTTAATATCGTCCAAGGTGTAGCACACGCGTTAGCCTACTTGCACCATGATTGTGTTCCGGCGATTGTACATCGTGATGTCTCAATAAACAATATTTTACTCGAGTCTGATATGGTTCCTCGGTTGTCGGATTTTGGGACCGCCAAGTTGTTGAACCCGGACTCGAGTAACTGGACCGGAGTCGCTGGATCATATGGTTATATGGCACCAGGTATTTATTTTTCGATAATATGTCTACTTTTGGTATAACTCGAACATGTTTACTTTATTTTCTTTAATTCATGTGGATATCTGACATGTTTTGCGAGGCGACTAATCCCAAGGCGGCTACCCGCTTTGTGGAAAGACTGGAATCATCGGCTCGTACATTTGTTTTACTAAAATAAGCTATTTATGTCTTTATGTTTCAGAACTTGCGTTGACGATGAAGGTTACAGAGAAATGTGATGTTTATAGCTTTGGAGTCGTAACGTTTGAGATTATGATGGGAAAACATCCGGGGGAGCTTCTAAAGACTCTACAATCTTCGAACACAACGTTGACCTCTCAAAACGACCAAGTTCTATTGTTGAAAGATATTCTTGACAGTAGGCTTTCGCCTCCGATGGACAGCATCACCCAACAAGTGCTACTTGTACTGAATGTTGCTCGGAAATGTACTTGTACGGTACCAGATTCAAGACCTTCTATGCGAGCCGTTGTGCAAGAATTATCAGCCAGTACTCAACCCAGGCTAATTAAGTCTCCAAGCCAAACTAAAATTGAGCAGTAATCAGAACACATTATACATCATTTGTACAGATGAGTAAGTAGTCTAAAACTGGAAGTATATTGTTTTATTTTAGCCTCATGTTTTAAATAAAAATTTTAAAATTTAATGTTTTATACTCCTTGTGCTTGTATGTTTCATCTTTCCATCAACATCCCCAAGTATTACCTCAACAGCAGCCTTGCAGCTTCTCTGAAATGTCTGATCTGATTACTAACAAGAGCCCTAAAAAGTCAACATATCTGGAAACTCAAATTCATGATTTCATAAGTTTAAAAGGGTAATACATATGTACAGTACAACCAAGCAATGCACTCTGGACCAAGTGTAGGTGCAGCTTTGGTAAATAACATAGAATTCCTCTTTTATAGAGGATGAAATGAAACCATAGTAATAGTAATTATAATTAATACTACAATTAAAATAATACTCCTAACTAAACTAACTATTTCTAAGGGGCGATTCCAAACTACATCAGGATTCAGGAACACTATCTTCTGATTTAGGGTTTTATTAAAAAGATTCTATTTAAAAGGAACCAATTATAAATTCAAAAAAGTTCAAGACTTTAATCTCTAGTCAACTTAAAGCCTTCAATCCCATATAGAAATTCAAGATAGATAGTCAGGATTATATTGGTTTTTTACTCATTCACTTTTGCTCGCTTAGTGGGGTAAGAATCAGAGGGTCCTAACTTGCTGGGACCTTCTTCAGATGGTCCAACCACTGGGTCTGAAACGGGTTCATTTAGGTTAGCCTGCGAGGATACTAGCTCGGTTTTTGCAGGAGAATCTGGAACCTTGAACTTGTCGATTCCTGACTTGCATTGCTTCTCGAACATCTCTTGAAGGTATCTTCCTTGTTCTTCTATTCTCAGCTGTAGGTTTCTTTGGATCTACACAAAGACGTAAAGGAAAGTAAAGTTATTTGATACTCATCCTATTCAATAAACTTAAAAGGAGAACGAGCAGTTTCGACCCATTTATGTGAAAACAGGTCAATTTGGACTATATTTTTCAGGTCGATCAGTTAAATAAAAACACTCAACCAAACAGAAAGCGAATCAGAGGAACTCAAGGTCTCTTTTCGAAAGAAAAACAATATAATTTTAATCTAATTTATTTATAAAATTAACGAAAAAAGGATAATCAAGTGTTGTTGGGTCAAAAGCCAGCCTTGATCCAATCCAGTTTGACCGTAACCATTTTTATTTCTGTTATCCATGGGTACACTTTTGGGGACCATAGTAATATGATTGTACAAGTGAAAATTTTTATTCATCATATAGTAAACTATACCTCGAGTTGCTCATGTAACTTTTTCTGAACTTCCATCTGTAATCGTAATGCTTCAGTGATCTCCAAACCCCTGTTATATGCAAATCGAATTATTAAGGACGAGGAGTCATCACGTTACAAACCAGATGTGAATAAAGAAGGCTATAGGGAACGGCATAGGTACTTAAAGTTAAATTATTGACACGTTCCTTGGTAAGGTGGCACGCTTTCCATAGATAATGAGGCAAAAGTAAAAAAGGTTTTCTATTGAAATGGTATTTATAGAGTAATTTAACCCTCTGAAACTAAAAGCTACAAACAATTAATGCGTTAAAAACAACTACAAATAGGATTGCTACAGTAGTAGTGTTATGTTTTTATAAAGCTCCAAGAGGTTATATTCCCATTTGACCCATTTGGGATTAAACATAACCCATATTAAGCCACTGATACATAAGTGACTAAATGGGGGTTGAAATTGGCACCGGAAATCTATGACTACCAAAACAAAGTTGCATCATAGGAGCAAAGGACATTTCAACTGAATACGTCAGTTAATAGAAGGCAATCAGCAGAATGAAATTAGCTTGGATGAGGCAACAAGTGGAACTTTAAGGAATGCAACATTTGATAAACGGCACTATATATTTGCTAACGATATACAGACAAAAGTAAAAACAAAGTTTACATGTAATTAATCAATTTTGACTTACGTTTTCAACTTCAAAGAAGAGAAATCTTCTACGGAAGTTTTTTTCTCTGAAGGTCCTGCAATAAGTCATCGATCAATATGTGATTAGTAAACATCCTCATATAGTTGCAGCTGCTAATATATATCGATGTTTTCAAATCAATATACTGTTTTAGACACCTACAAGCAAAAGTGAAAAAGCGGGCCTATATTGTTTACCTTCTGATGACGGCTCAGGTTTATATCGAGCTGTCCGATACTTCTACAAAAACAAAAAACAATTCTGCACTGAATGAAGAAACACATTTTCTTAACATATCTAACATGCATCAACCGAGAAGTACCATAAATGCACCTGTAGGTGACTCTTTACGTGATATATCGTTAGTCCGTCAACTTTCATTTGCTTCAGTACGCCTTTTGGGGTAGCCTCTGCAGATACATATTTACTGATGCATATAAGAAGCTATAAAGTGTAACGTTGAACACATCATTAGTTGTCCAAAGTGTATATTTATCCTAATTATTTTATTTTGAAATAGAGAAATATATAATGAGTATTTAAGGAGAAATATATAATAAGGAGTATTTCATTTTATCCGAATTATTTTATTTTGAAATAGAGAAAAATATAATAAGGAGTATTTAAGGAGAAATGTATAATAATGAGTATTTAATTTTATCCGAATTATTTTATTTTGAAATACAGATATATATAATGAGTATTTATCCTAATCATATTTATTTATCCTTTCTAGGACGAATATTTAGTGGTGCCAAGGATGGGTTGAAAACAGCCAGGAAGTAATCCTGCTGCGTACATCGGAGTATGGGGTTGGATTACTCGCCCTCCCGGGTAGCCCGAACAAGGAAAAACCTTCTACCTTTTATATAATAATGAGTATTTAAGTAATATAATTTCAGTAAGACTAATTGATGCACTAACTATATAATAAACTTGGACAAAATAAGTTTACAATCAACCCAACCCGAACCTTTTCGAGCATTATCCAATATAACCTGTACTGACACAACTTGCATGACCCGCCCATTTATACACCTCTAACTTATGGTTAAAGGGTATATAAATCGTCAATAAACACGACAAAAAGGGTAAAATGACCTACTTTCGCTGCCACCCAATTTGTTGACAGCCTCCACAAAGGCTTCGTGAAGTTCTGGAGTCCAACGCATTCTTGGTTTCGACTGGGAGCTGCTTGCAGAAGGTGATGGGGTTGTTGTAATACAGAGTTCTCCAGTTGATAACGGAACAATTGGTTGTATTTGCAATGAATTAGTAGATGACTTCCCCATATGATATGCCATCTAAAATAATATATCATATACAACTCATAAACTAGAATAGCATAAACAATAAAAATACAGTGACCAAAAGTTCAACATACCTTTGGCTCTGGATCAACAACATTGGTATCAATTAATATCTCATTCCAATCATGAGTCAACGCGTCGTCTTCAGTAATGAGCTGATCAGCCCAATCTTGCCAATCATTTTGTTTACCAAGATCCTCAGATGGCATGATACTATGTTCTACATTACTAGTTTGGATAAGGGTATTTTGTGGATAATCAAGAAAATCAGGGAGTGAATCTGTACACCATGAACTATTATTATTGTTTTCTTTAATATACTGGCTTGATGCTGTAGATTGAAGAAGTAATGAAGATTGGGATACGAAAGGTGAAAATTCTGAATGCTTTTCGCGAGTTGTAACAGAAGAATAATGAAGATCTGAAGACACCCCTGAAGACGAAGAAAAAATGGGGCCCACAGTCCCATTAGTGAATTTTTGTTGAGGGTCCGGAAACTTAAAATACGTCTCTTCCAAAGGGGAAGATCGAGCACCAGTGACTCCATGGTTGCTAAGGTGTCTTGCACCTGATCTTTGAAAGGACAAAGCAGATTGTGCATCCATGGTTACTAATTTTCCTTGCACCTAATGAACCATGAGTATAAGAAATCTTTTACTTTTTAAAACTATGACATACGCAATCTCATATTTTAAACATTCCAACAGTTCCCAAAGCCACAAGGAAGGCACACTAAAGGTCACATAGCAGTTTGAAGTTTTAAATTTATCATCTGATTCGTTACAATATATCAGCTTTGTGGATTTATTTAAGCATCAAATTTGTATGGCAAACTACAGTTATTGGGCATGTTTGGCAACAAGCTTTTTGGAGCTTTTAACTTTTAGTTTTTACGAAAAAAACTCCTATCAAGTAAAAAAGCTCTGTTTGGTTACAAGTGCTTAAAGCTTTTTGAAGAAGTGAAAAGGCTAAAAGCTAATTGAACTAGCGTTTGAGAAAAAGCTCCTAGTTTTTGTCATTTTACTATTTATTTTAACAGTTTCAGACTTCAGCTACCCTGTCAAACACCTAAATACATATAAAAAGATAAAAGCTACCAGCTACAATCTAGCAGCTAAAAGCTACCGGCAATCAGCTAAAAGCTACCAGCTACCAACTAGTTTTGCCAAACAAACCCATTGTCTTAAATTCGACTATGTCAGAATTTGGCGGTGATCAAATTGGTACTCCTATGCATCTAGACAATTATCTAACCAGTATTACTATATACAACATTACATGGTTACTTTTCCTGACTGCTTCAAGAGAAATAAAACATGCAGAATCATGTATTAATCGTTAATCGTTAATTCTTTATTAACCTCAGCTGCAGGTCAGTTGCTGTATTTGTCCACCATATTGGCATAGTTGTGATCCAATTTTGGATTGTTGGACACAAAAAAGTACAAGTATTCAATCAAAACTTCAACGTTTGCTTTAATCACATGGCATTCAACGCACACTACACAATAATAATTATCTTTAAAACGTTAACAAATTCACCTTTTTTTGGTTTAATCCAAGACCTAGTACATAAATTAACCGCCTAAATCATACAAACATACAAGCATCGAATCATAATATTTATACACACACATCATTTGGAATTGAAGATTAAATTTAAATAAATTAAAAAACTAAAACAATTGGAATGAGCCTTTACAAGATCCCTGATATATATTAGTTAATAGTAATTAAATACATGCAGCAACTAAAATGCATCCTAATTTCAATTAACAGCATAATACATATATCACACATAAATTAGATTTACATGACATAATCAATTACAGAGAAAAATTAAAGGAATGAGTAGAACAGAAACCCTAACCTCAAAACATGCAAAGAGAGAGCGTGTTGGTTTAAAACGCAGTTACGTATGTCGTTTCGAGCGGCGAACATGAAACAACAAAAACTGAAGGATGACAAATTGACAAGTGATTGCCTTCCAGTGCAAATTTGGCTTTTACTTTCCGAACGCAGGTGGCTTAAAAAAGGTGTTTGTTGCGAGTCCACTCGCATACAAATGGCGCGTGTGTCGTTGAACAGTACGAGATGTCTACCTGGGCTAAAAGTCGGAATTAGTTTAGATCATTACTTGTGGGTAGACCTAGCCCATACACTTAAATTCGGGTCAAATGGGTTAAGTTTTCAGGTTAATCGGGTCTTGAAAAAAATTAAGCCTAAAAATGTAAATTAAAACTTAAAAAAAGATCTAAATGTGTTTCTCTCCAACCTACTGAGTCCTATAAAAAAACTGAAGGAACGGGTCTAATGGGTATCAATACTCAAAAATCAATAAATAGAAATGGGTCAAATGGATTTTGTGAACGGGTCAAATGGGTCGAGCACAAAAAGTTTCATCCGTCAAAAGTTTATGAAAGCATTTATGGTTATATCATTTATTATGTTTATTAATAGTTCTTATGTAAATATAATAAATATAAATAATAATAACTAAAATAATGTAATAAATGTAAAAAAAGCGATGTAACCCATTTGACCCAACTGACCTGTGACCCGTTTCGACCCGTTACCCAAACCGACCCAACCTGACCCATTTTGACCCGTTTAAAAAATTGACCCGTTTGACCTATGACCCATTTCAACCCAAAATCATATTGACCCGTTACCCAAATAGACCCGACCTGACCCGTTTGCCAGGCATACTTGTGGGTTGGGTAGAGATGTCAATAGATATTCGATTTATCATTTATCCATATTCATTCGATCCCATTTATTTAAGTTATTTAAGTGTATATGGATGATTTAAATGAATGATGAGTGAATATGGATATGAATGATGTGAAAAATTAGTGGATCGAGTATGGATGATAACTTCTCACCTATGAAGATATATTCATTTACCACGTGAAATATATATATATATATATATATATATATATATATATATATATATATATATATATATATATGTATGTATGCATATTTACTTAAATATATGTGTTAGAATTTACATATTCTTATATATGTACACTATAAACTAGTAAAATATTATCGAAAATATATATTGTGAAGATATAACTATAACTATGCGAATAGTAATAAGTTCGTATATCTTGTATATATTACATATATGTTAAAATACTATGATGACTTTGTTTCATAATAGGAATATTTTTAAAAAACTTAACATCCAACGGATACCCGTTTACCTGCTTCATCCAATGGACATGGATATAAATTGATGAATTATATTTAAATGGATATGGATATGGATACGAATTTTTAAAAAAATAAATGGATATGGATATAGGTCTACCCGATCCATATCCGATTCATTATCATTTAGCTGTGGGTGTAGATTTTTGGTGTGGGTTTTTTTGATAATTTAACAGTCTAGGTTGAAAATGTCAAGTAGTGTTGATGTGTATTAGTAGTGTAGGTGATGAGCGTTGTGATGTGTTAAAAAATATGATTGTTAAAATGAGCGAAAAGAGAATAAAAATAATATATAAAAAAATAATCAACCAATCAAAAACTTACTGAAGAAAACAATAACAAATAACACGATTACAGAAGTAAAACCAAAATTAATCAGCAATCGAACCAGACAATCTACAGAAAGATTACACAGTAAAACACTCTCTAATACATAACAGTTCACAATAGGTGAACAAAACTATCAAGATTAACTCCAAGATGAAGATTAATTTAAACCCTAATGTGATGAAAACGAGAGAAAAATCAACTGTCAGAGAGAAAAAGAAAAAAACGATTCAGAATAGAATGAATAAATTAACTCAAAACTCTCTTTTATAATGCCTCATAGTTGGGTCATAGTTGGGCTCTTTTCTTCACACTTGGGCTTCAGACACAAATGAGAGTCCAATAACTTAAATAATAACTTAGTACAATGGGCTTCTTATCTTTAACTATCAGAACTGCACAGCAACCCTTCTTGAATCAAACAATTCAGCTTTGGTCCTTCAGTTCCATGTAACTTAACCAACAAAGGACATCACAACAATCTGCAAAAACAATCTTAACCCAGAAGTAAGAACAATGCATTTAGGTTCACCATGTTAGATTGATAAGTGAATTATTTGTGTAATTTAATACTTACATTACAAACCCACACCCGATGTTTTTACCGTTGTTTTTCATCACACGCCTCCACCCACGCCCCAACCCACACATTGTTAATTCATTTTTGGGCGTCGGTTTGGTGCCGCATCACCACCCATGTCGTGACTTTAAATCGTTGTAGACGGTCTGAAAATCGAGATTTTGTACTTGGTTTAAGATACAGCCAGTCAAAACAAGTGGTTGGAATTTTTTTTCCCGACTAGGCTTCTTCGGTGTCATCATCGACTTGCTCCTGCACCATCTCATTCTTAGTGAATAAAAAAGGGTGTATAATTTTGTTTTTCGATCATTTATATATTAGTATAATATTATATTTATAATATTATATATTTATATTTGAATATTTGAAAGTATTTTGTATACTAATTAAATTCATACATGTTTTTATATAAAGTTTGAACTTGATAAAAACACATTGTAAAATGTAAAATAATGCAAATAACCATGTATTTGAAAGAACCTAAAACAATATAAATAATGTTAACTAAAAACTACCAAGTATATGATTATTTAAATATTTTATATGTTTTACATTGTTTTAAACGGAATTGATATATGTAAAATTATATGAATATTTGAATCACATAGATATATTTGTAAATATGGATATAATAATAAATAAGTGAGTATTAATGACTATAAAAAAGGTAAGTGGCTTATATATTTAGAGTTATCTAAATATTGCGCAACTATCTTTAACAAATTAAGACATGTACTCCATATAGCTTATGACTATTTAAAAGTTGTTTGTGCCGCCATCTTGCGGTCATTTGTTGGTTGTATTTGTTAATCGTTGAATCGTTTTAATGTTTTTTTTTTTTGGACAGCGATTGGGATTATCCGATGGGAATTAAATCACCCGTTGCAATAATCTTCCGTTTCTACTATGCCGATGCAGCGATAATAACCCGCCCCCATCGCTGTCCGGGAAAAAACCTTAAAACCGATCCAAGGGCACAACTTCAAATCATTTTAATGTTATCATTTTTTTGTCAAAAAAATCAATAATAATTTATTTTTACAATTTAATAACACTTATTTTGTAACAACTAAAAACTGAGTAAGAACTTCAAAGTAACAACCTTATTGCTATACTCCGTAATTAAGAAATTTAAACATACATATGTTATTTGTACAATTGAAATTGTTAGAGTATAGGCCCGGCCCGTCTGTGCGTTTAGGGTTTCTAGAGGTTTCCATGTAATGTCTATATATAGTTATCAATAATATAGTAATCCTTACGGGTTATATTATTCAAAACATGGTATCAAGAGCTTAGGTCTGATCCCGATATCTAGTCGGCCGCCACGAGCCGTTGTCTCTCTCAACCAGTCAAATCTGTCTCTCCCAACCCCTCATACCAAATTCCAAAAACCTCTAGAAACCAATCAAAAAATTATTGACCAGTTAAAAATTACGCAAGCTCAACAGCAGGCTCAATGCTTTTACACAGCTCAACCCGCTTCTTTTGGGTCCTTTTCGGTCGATCCACAAACACAGACTCAGGAGACTATTCTTCCTAGTGTATTCAGTGCAGTGACTCAGGATGGGTGGCACATGGATACGGGTGCGTCTTCACATCTTACCTCATGTATTAATAATCTTAGTACTGTTTTTAATAATTGCAAATATTCATCAGTAGCCGTTGGTAACGGGAACACCATTCCAGCCACTAACACCGGCCATAGCTTGTTACCCAATGTCCACCGACCATTACATTTAAATAATGTACTTGTAACCCCTAACATCGTAAAAAACCTCATATCTGTTCGTCAATTTACCCGTGATAATCTAGTTTCTGTCGAATTTGTTCCTTTTGGTTTTTCTGTGAATGATTATCTGACGCGTCGTCTGCTTCTCTGATGTGATAGCACCGGGGATCTCTACCCACTTACATCACCCACCTCTCACTCTTCTCAACAGGCTCTTCTCACCAGTCCGGTTACATGGCATCAACGTCTCGGACATCTCGGACATGATGTTTTTTGAAGACTCATTTCTAATAAAGATATTATTTGTAATAACTCGTCGTCCCTCATTCTTTGTCATGCCTGTCAGCTTGGCAAACACGTGCGACTCCCTTTTTCTGTGTCTAGTTCTAACGTTAATTCTACCTTTGATATTATTCATTCGGATTTATGGACATCTCCCATTTCTAGTCTTAGTGGTTTAAAATATTACATTATATTTCTTGATCATTTTTCGCATTATGTTTGGGTCTTTCCATTACGCAATAAATCTGATGCACTTAATACATTCATACACTTTCGTGCATTTGTACGTACTCAATTTAACAAAGAAATCAAAGCTTTTCAATGTGATAATGGTGGCGAATTCGATAACACCGCCTTCCATCAGCTTCTTCAATCTAACGACATACAATTTCGCTTGTCATGTCCTCACACTTCTCAGCAAAATGGGAAGTCCGAACGCATGTTACGCACCATCAATAACCTAATTCGCACACTCCTCTTTCAAGCTCATCTTCCTCCTACTTACTGGGTTGAAGCCCTTCACATGGCAGCCTATCTTCTTAATATTCTTCCTTCTTCCGCTATTAACCATGAAATTCCACACTCACGCCTATACCACCAAAAACCTAACTATGCCACACTCCGTGTCTTCGGATGCCTATGCTACCCTCACCTAACTACTCCTCGCAAACTTGCCCCACGTTTCACTCCGTGTATCTTCCTTGGATACCCCTCTAATCACCGGGGTTACCGATGCCTTGACCTTACCACCAACAAAATCATCCTATCCCAACACGTCACTTTTGACGAGTCCTCTTTCCCATTCGGCTCCATGACACCGACTCAGCCACCATCATATGAATTTCTGGATCCTCCACCAAATCTGTTTTCTCGATCATTTCACCTCTCCTCCACTCCTTCTACTTCGTCCCCGGAGACACAGTCTCCTCCCACTGAGGCTACCGTTACTGCACCTACACACATTCCCACAGACGGACCGGGCCTATACTCTAACAGAAATAACCACCTGTTTTTTAGAAATAACTTTCATTACCAAATAAAATGTACTGTATAATTTTGAAATAACCAACTGTTTTTTAAAAATAACTTTATTAACGAATAAAATGTATAATTATATTTGTTGCACAAATTACTATATTATCTAATAGGCAAAAATGATGAATAGTAACTAGGGGCATTTTCGTCCTTTCACTTTTTTAATTCTAATTAAATTTCACTACACCAACAAAGACGCCCACACTTTTTTCAAATATTCAAATCGGCTCTCAAACAGGGGGTAAAGTGTCAAATAACCATTTTCATAAAAAAATCTTAAATAAACTCCACTCAAATATTCAACGGGTCATATCTTCTCGCTCGCAACGAGTTAAATTTTTCCGACACCATCGTTAAACTCGAAATAATTTTAGGAACACACTGACACTAACTATACGCAAAACGGGCGCTTTTTTAAAAAACGCTAAATATTTGGGGTACTTTTTATACACGTTGATTTTGCGTTAAATTTTTGAAAGTCGATAATTAAATAGCTAAACGTGGAGATGAACATATATTGTTATTTTAAAATAACATTTAAATTTTTCACGGGTTATACCTTTTAGTTCGACTCGAGTTGCGTTTCAACGACATCATTCTTTAGCCACGAAATAATTTTACAAACTAAACGTAATAAAATACATTGAAAACCGAAACCCCGGCGCGAAGCGAGGGTTCAACAACTACAGTGAAACCTCTATAATTTAATACTCGATAAATTAATATGAAAGGACCCGTTCATATTGATTATAAACGATTCACAATAGTTGATTACATCGCGAGGTACTTGACCTCTATATGATACATTTTACAAGCATTGCATTCGTTTTAAAAAAAAAAGACAAACTTTCATTACATTGAAAGTTGACGGCATGCATACCATTTCATAATACATCCAACTATATTCGACTTAATAATAATCTTGATGAACTCAATGACTCGAATGCAACGTCTTTTGAAATATGTCATGAATGACTCCAAGTAATATCTCTAAAATGAGCAAAATGCACAACGGAAGATTTCTTTCATACCTGAGAATAAACATGCTTTCAAGTGTCAACCAAAAAGTTGGTGAGTTCATAGGTTTATCGTAAACAATAAAATTCATCATTTTAATAGACCACAAGATACTCATATTTAGAAAACAATCTGTGCAGGTCTACTCCTGCTATAAAATCATTCATATGAAGAACACCGGAACCTTTCAAAACAACTCACCAACGGTAGCTAATGCGTAGTGCAATGACAAAATCATCTCACTGTAGTAGTTAATACAATATAATTTATACAACGGGAGCTAATGCGTACGCAATGTAAAATCATCTCCCGAGGGTAGCTGAAACGGGGGCTAATGCGTACGCAATGCAAAATCATCCCTCAGTTACCAACTACAAAGTCAACTATAATACAATACAATACATCGGGGGCTAGTGCGTGCGTGCAATGCAAAATCATCCCGCCAATGGTAGTTAAAACGGGAGCTAATGCGTACGCAATGCAAAATCATCTCTCCGTTAACTACTAAATCGAACCTCTGAATCCAAATAATTCTATCATAGAATGTAGTTTTGAATATTTGTGTCTATTTCGTCAATCATTTATAAAAGCAGTTCATGTATTCTCCGTTCAAGAATATATCTCAAAAGCATTTAGAAAACAGTTATAAAAACAGCGCATGTATTCTCAGTCCCAAAAATGTAAAGAGTAAAAGGGAATCAAATGAAACTCACCATACGATATTTTGTAGTAAAAATATGCATACGGCGAAACTGAATAATGCAAGGTTGGCCTTGGATTCACGAACCTATATCATTTGTATATCTATTAATATACATAATTGTAATCAAATAATTCCATTTATTAATCTTATAATATTTATATTAAGTGTTGTAGTTATATGAAATTTATATTAAACCCTAAATAATATATATGTATATATTATGTATATTTTATATCTCAAATTATATGTTATCTATATTTATTT
The DNA here is from genome assembly GCF_046630445.1 of Rutidosis leptorrhynchoides. NCBI lineage: Eukaryota > Viridiplantae > Streptophyta > Magnoliopsida > Asterales > Asteraceae > Rutidosis > Rutidosis leptorrhynchoides. The sequence continues at coordinate 205,732,313 of NC_092336.1, read as the reverse complement.
TGTATATATATTTAAAGTAATTAGTATTTATACATATGTTTATATATATATTTATATATAATTAGTATTTTATCAAAAAATTAATAATTTGTTATATGTGATATATATAAAAACATTTTAATATGTTCAATATATAATTAGTGTTGTGTTAATATAAGTATATTTTTTTATATATATAATATTTATTTGTCATAATGATAATAATATTAATGATAGTTTTAATATAATGATAATACTAATAATAACCTTAATGATAATACTAATATAATAATAATAATAATAATAATAATAATAATAATAACTTTAATAACAATAATAATTAATAATAATAATATTAATAATAAGAAGAAATGAGTTACTACCTTAAAAGTCTTTCCAAAAATAATATGACCCAAACAGGGCTCGAACCCATGACCTCTTGATTTAAACCCAACACCCTAAACCATCTAACCGTCCTTGCTTTTCTATTATAATTCGTATATTAAATTTAGTTAAACCATCTTTTCCATCTGTTCTTCTTCTTCATTATCATCCCTTCTTATCATCATTACGTACCATCTAAATTATCATTATCTTTAACTATTTATTATCATAATAACATCTTCATCATTTCGTGTATATAATCATCATCCTAATCACCATCTATCATCATACATATAATCGTAATCGTCTATAACGTGATTCCTGTATCATTATCATATCAAATTATTTCAATTAAACCATCATAATAAACCTCGCAAATCCTAACCTTATCATATACATCACCTTGATCACACTTACCCCTTCACTATCATCAATTTCTCTTATTAATCAAAACAGTTCGATCACCCCTAAAACCTGGCTAATCCTTCGGCCCAACACCTAAGCATGTACCGGGCCCAAGTTAAAACAAATCACAGTCCAATAGAAGAACATATTCGGCCCAGCAACTAATAATAAATCTCGGTCCACCAGGTAACCAATTTACACGACCCAATTCCTAATCTGTTGGCCTACGGCTTGGTTCCTACTTCGAAAGAAAAAAAATGGTGCACTGCAGTGTCACGTAATATAGAGCAAGTGGGGTGTAAGTTATTTTGATAAACCAAATATTGTTTCCCTTTTTTTTTAGACGAAAGCTAGTGGGTGAGTAGTATATTCATTTGCTTATGATTTTGTTGGCCATTTGAAGTTAAAAAAAAACGCCAAGTGTTACAAAAGATAAAATGGTTTGTGGACTACAATCATTCGACTTTAATCATTTCCAAAATGTGTATCACTCTCTTTTAAAACAGAATTTCAAAGCATTTGTAGTTGTAGTAACAATCCGTTCAAAAAGAAGAGAAGAAAAGAAAAAAAAAATGAACACACTCGTATAACAGCAGAAGTGAAAACAAAGATGGTGATGAGAGAGAGACATGGAGAGAGATGATAGGTTCGATGGTTGTGAAGGTGGAACTCGCTGGAGAAAGGTGTAGGAGGTGGCGGCTGAAGTGTCAAGGTGGTGATATGTCGGTTGTAGATGAAGGTGGTAATGGTGGTGTAGTGGTTCGAAGGAGTTGATTAATAGCGACGGTGAGCTCTTGTCGAAGGTTGTTGATGGTGGCTTGAAGATTTTAAGTTTGATCTTCAATTATTGAAAAACTTAAAATTGATGACTAACGAGTTTGAAGATGATATTAAATTTGATAGATAAAATTGATGATTTAGGTGGTTACTTGATTCGGTCATGTGATGATGTTGTGGGTGATGGTTATGGTGACTCGTGAGAGTGTGAGGGAAATAGATAGATATGGTGGAGATGGGATTCTTGTATGCAGTGTATGTATATCATATATCTTTAAAGTTTATGTATATATATAAGAAATTGTTAGATGGAAGAAATTATGTGGTAGTTGGTCAAGTAGTTCACAAGTCACACAGTAACATATTGAACAACTTAAAAAAAACGTGTGGAGTACATAATAAAATTCTGCCTACAGTTTTAACACACGGAGTGTATCGTACTCCGTTGCTAATCAGTGACGGATAAAAGTGTTCAGAAAAATCCCATATTTTTAAATTAACTATATTTATTTATTTTGGTCATTATGGTATAAAATTCAATCATAAATTATTAAATAAAAATTACATTAATTATTCACTCCCAACTCCCAAGTGAAATATAAAAAGTTTTAAAATTTGACAAACAACTTCTAAATATATTATTAATAAGCCTAGAATTTATAAAATTCATTTTCGGATCACCATTTATTTTAAAATCATATAAGTTTAAATTTAACTTGCTTAATATCAATCAAAACATCAAACGAGTATTACAATCATTTAATATTTATTTTTAATATACTTTATTTATATATAGAGATATATTTTAAATAATAATTATTATAATATCCAATTTTTATTTTATTAATTTTTAACAACAACAACATATAATACTTCAAATTATTTTTGAATTATTATTTATATATACATACACACATATCTATTTACAATTAATTGTTCGTGAATCGTCGAGAGCAGTCGAAGGTCAATTGAATATATGAACATCGTTCCAAAATTTTTCTAGACTCAACATTACATACTTTGCTTATCATATCGAAATCATATAAAGATTAAGTTTAAATTTAGGCGGAAATTTCCGGATCGTCACAGTACCTACCCGTTAAAGAAATTTTGTCCCGAAATTTGAGTGAGGTGGTCATGGCTAACAATAAAAATGTTTTTATGATGAATTTGAGTTGATAAATAGAGTTTTATCATCATTGAGTAATAATGATAAAATAATTTGATTATTCGAAGAGTACGAATGAAGCTATCACAAAATATTGAGATAGAGATTTAACTTTTGACGTAGTCGCGGTGAATTTCTGGGATTCAGGGAATTTAGGGGAAATCTTCGTAATAAGATTTGGTTACTCGGTAATTAAGGAAATTAGAATCTTCCTTGGTTAAATACAATAATCTGTTTTGATTGCTCTGTCGGATATTTCACTATAAATCTACTCTCTTCATTTCTTTTATATTTTGGAGTTCCATACTTTTGTTTTCTTTTCCTGAATTTAAGTCAAGCGAATAATGATCCAGAATTCATAAATATGAAATTCGAAATGAACATAGCTAACGTTCTAAGAGAGAAATTGTAATAGCACGATTTTGATTGGTTAAATTACCAGAATTCAGAAGAAAATATAGAACTATCAAAAATATATGTTCTTGATATATTTATAGATTAGTTAAAATGTAAGAGTCGTGTAACATGGTACATGATGACGTTATGTCTGTGAATCATCACGTTCCATTAGAAACTCAGCATGACTTACTGTAATATAATCACGTTGATCAAGTGTCATTATATTATACTAACTCATGCTTCAGTTCCCAACACTATTTTAATAACATTCATATTTTAAATTCGAAGATTTACAGAATATAGAAACTAAAACAGTTTTCTTTTATGATATAACACAGATAGCGCAGAGAGATAATTAATATCGAACGAGAATATTTATGAAGATATCTTCAGAAATATTGAGAATATTTATAAGGAAAGATACGATAACATCGTAGAATTTTAGATTCAAAGTGGAATGAAGAAATTCATTCACAATGATTTAGAGCGATTAAAGAGTAAGGTATTCGCTAAGGATTTCATCAGAAACGGAATCATCAGGATTCTTTATGTACATGTTTAGTCCTTGTAATTTGTTCAGAGTCTCCTTCATGGTTTGCTCAATTCATTTTTCAGTTCCAATTTTGAGCTTCTTCAGCCACTATTCTTTATCATCAAACTTTCGACTGTTAAGATCGTTTACAGTTTTTGCTGCTTTATCAGCATTTTCAAAATTTCGAGAACTGATTCATAAATTGGAGTGCGTATCAGAATTTCAGAATGGAAGATCATAATTCCAAGAGATAAATGTTATACGTATACATATATCAGTTGATGTAGAAACGCTGCGAGACTCAAAATACTGATTGCTGATTTCTGGTAATTGATATGGCAAGTCTCGTTACAAGACGTGGATGAGTATATGATAGTGTTTTAATGAACAAATATAATGGTTCTTCAGAGAGACTTAAGCCAATGAGTAATGATGTTGCTGATAATTTTACTGCTAATGCGGTGGAATATAAACGGTTCTCCGGTAACGATGATGAAGGAAGAACTTATGTATCAAAGTTATAATAGAGTTTATTCGAATGAAAAGTCGAAATTGATTTGCTGGAGTTGTGACAAAACTGCCTAATTTTGGAAAGGGATTGTAAAGTTATTTTCGGTAATAACAACGCCATGGTGAAACAACCCAACCCGAATTCCATACGATAAATTTTTTTTTAAATAATACACATTTATACGCCAATCAAATATGTAAACCATTCCACAAGTTCCATTTAAAACGTACCACAATTTAAATGTTTACAAGGCACGAAGGCCATTAATTAAGTTTAATACAAGTTCGACCCACTACAAATGATAGTTTATAATCCAAACGACACTTCGAGCATGGTTTGGGACTAAACTACCCAAAACGTTAGGCTAACTTCCAAAAGCTCCAACGAAACATCATCAAAGGACACCTAGTGCCCAACAACCCCTTTTTCCCTATCCGCACCTGCATCTAAAAAGATAAACAACGAGAGGGGTAAGCTAATTGCTTAGTGAATGCAATAATTATACATGTTTATATATAACCTACTTACTTGCAATCACTTACCATACTGCATACAAGCTAGCAATTCGATAACTATGCAAACATCATGCATAAGCTACTATCCACAATTCACAAGAAGCTAGCAACAACAATAGCATATAGTTCACACTTTAATTATGGTAGATACGAATTCACACAACCATGGTTAACCAATCGTACAAGGGAACGGTACTCGTAAAAGACCGTCGGAGTTCATAACATCCATTAGTGTTACTTAAACACCGCGTAATCACTAATCCCCCGGGTGATGTCTTGAACAACGCGACTAACTCACCCCCATGACAATGTGGCGTCTTGAACACTGCGACGATTCCACATGTCAATCAAAACAATGAGTGGTGCCTTGAACACCGCGGCATCCACTCCCATGACAATGTGGTGTCTTAAACACCGCGACAATACCACATGTCAATCAAACAATGAGTAGTGTCTTGAACACCGCAACAATACTACTCGTTACTTAGAATGTGGTGTCTTGAACACCGCGACAATGCCACATTCATACTACACAAATAAATACATTATATACGTACACGCATAATTATTCCACTCACCTTAATACAAGGATGATGATTATGCACTTTCGAACTTCAAAGCAATGTACCTAATACATTAAGTACACTTTCAATACACAACTAGTGGAGCTAACCACATTACTTACACTTGAGCATTTAATGACCCAATAGCATTAAATAGCTCATTTACACCAAAACCGCCCATAAATGGTCAAGACACATATTAAATCACTAAAGCTAGTGATTTAAAGTCTACCACCTTTAACTAACGCAAACTTAGGGTAATTCATACCCATTTCGCCCAAACTAGGTCAACATTACTCTTTTGACCCATTTTAATACTTAAACCTACAATTTTAGTCAAACATGACCCATTTATAATTCCTCCTTCAATTACAAGTGCATTAGTGACTAAAAACACCATTTAATACTTACAACTTCAAATCATAAGACCAAACCCTAGGTTATGGCCATTAGGGTTTCCTTTCATCAACATGACCCAAATCCACCCATATTACCCCCAAATGGGTCTTACAAGTTCCAAATGAACCAAACCCTAGTATAAACTAATTAAAACTCAAAACATAGAGTTAAGACTTACCAACACTATCCACTTGTAGCTAAGAACAAGGAGAACAACTTTAATTCTTGCTCCAAAGATCAACTCTCAATCCTTCACTCACCAATCTCACTTGAAATCAAATGGGTTTTTATGTTTTGAGAGAAATTGGAGAAAGAAAAGAGAAAAGGAAATGAATTAAATGGATAAGTGGTGGAGATTTAATGCTCCAATCAGATCTACATATAAAAAGATGAATTTTCCCTTGAACCACTTATTTTAAAAACAAAATCCGGAACCAGTTCTCCCAGTGGGTCGCGGCGCGGCAATTAACGTATTTTACGAGTTGTCTTAATTCAGTCCTGACTCGGATTCTAGTTATTGGTCGCGGCGCGACCTTATTATCCGCGGCGCGACATATAAAGGAAAACTCGACCCTTCTTATCATGCCTCCTGACTCTGGTTTGAGTTCAATGTCGCGGCGCGACAAAGGCTTCCGCGGCACGACAATTGCCTTCAACTGAGCCATTCGACAACTTACACAACTTAACGATTTATTCAACTTGTACACTTTTGTTCACGCTTCCTATGCACGTCTAAACTTCATCTTTTAGTCTCCCAAGACTTAACATCAACAAAGACTCATGCATATACCTGATAATGTTAAAAACAAACATATATTTCATAGCATTATCCCTCAAGAAAGACAAGCTTTTAGTTACAATTGTTCTATTTACAAGTGATATTCTTTTAAATAATAAAAGGTGAAGACAAAAGACAGATTCGACGAATTGAAGATGCAAACGACCAAAAAGCTCAAAAGTACAAAATACAATCAAAGTGGTTTAAATTATTGATGAGAAACGTCTCGAAATTACAAGAGTACAAGACGCAAAACGTAAAATACAAGATATTAAATTGTACGCAAGGACGTTCGAAAATACGGAACCGGGACCAGAGTCAACTCTCAACGCTCGACGCAACGGACTAAAAATTACAAGTCAACTATGCACATAAATATAATATAATATATAAATAATTCTTAAAATTATATATATATTATATTATATTTATAAACCGTCGGCAAATAAACAAACAAAAGCATGTGAGCTGTAAAAAGTCACCATGCGATCGCATGGCCTGGAGGTGCAATTTCCATGCGATCGCATGGCCCCAAATTTTGGGTCAGGTCCTATAAATTTCGCAGTTTTGGTCGAACTAAACACATCTTTTATCTATCTCTCTCTCTCAAACGTAATATATATATATATATATATATATATATATATATATATATATATATATATATATATATATATATATATATATATATATATATATATATATATTATAATTTTAATTTTAAGTTATGTTCAACCTTTTTAAATTAATGTCTCGTAGCTAAGTTATTATTATGCTTATTTAAGCCGAAGTAATCATGATGTTGGGCTAAATATTAAAGACGAGGTAATTGGGCTTTGTACCATAATTGGGGTTTGAACAAAAGAACGACACTTGTGGAAATTAGACTATGGGCTATTAATGGGCTTTATATTTGTTTAATTAAATGATAGTTTGTTAATTTAATATAAAGATTTACAATTGGACGTACCTATAAATAAACATATACACTCCATCGGACACGATGGGGGGATATTTATAAGTACTAATAATCGTTCATTTAACCGGACACGGGAATGGATTAATAGTCTATGGACTTATTAAAACAGGGGTGAATTATACACAAGGAAAATTGGTGTAATTATAGTTTAAGTCCCGAATTAGTTGGAATATTTGACTTCGGATATAAGGATAATTTGACGAGGACACTCGCACTTTATATTTATGACTGATGGACTGTTATGGACAAAAACCAGATGGACATATTGAATAATCCAAGACAAAGGACAATTAACCCATGGTAATAAACTAAAATCAACACGTCAAACATCATGATTACGGAAGTTTAAATAAGCATAATTCCTTTATTTCATATTTAATTGCACTTTTAATTATCGCACTTTAATTTATTGTCATTTTAATTATCGTACTTTTTAATTATCGCAATTTTATTTATTGTCATTTTATTTATAGCACTTTTATTTATCGCAATTTCATTATCGCTATTTATTTTACGCTTAAAATTAAGTTATTTTTATTTTTAAAATTTTACATTAGGTTTTAACTGCGACTTAAGTTTTAAAATTGACAAACCGGTCATTAAACGGTAAAAACCCCCTTTTATAATAATAATACAACTTATATTTATATTTATATTTATACAAATATAGTTTTTAAAAATATAGCGTTAAACTTGGCTAGCTCCCTGTGGAACGAACCAGACTTACTAAAAACTACACTACTGTACGATTAGGTACACTGCCTATAAGTGTTGTAGCAAGGTTTAGGTATATCCACTCTATAAATAAATAAATAACTTGTGTAAAATTGTATCGTATTTAATAGTATTTTGTAGTAAAAATATAACTATTTCGTATAAACCTCTACGCACATCAAGTATTTTTTGGCGCCGCTGCCGGGGAACTTCTTAAACGCCGGAAGTGAAACGCTATATATATATATATAAAAAAAGATTTTTAATTTACTTTTGTAAAAATACGTTTTAAATATTAAAAATACAAAAATATAAAAAGAAAAAAACAAAATATATATATTTTTAAGAGTTGTTCAAAATATAAAAAAAATAAAAAGTTTGTATTTTCTTTTAGTTACAAAGACTAATAGGTAGTTTTTTTTTTAAAAATATAATTTTTTATTTATTTTATATATTTATAAAACAGAAAATTTAAAACAAAAAAAAAAATTAAAATTATATTCGGGCTACACTGTAGCAGCCCAAATAATCTGGCCCCATTTTTTAATTCATGCGACCGCATGGATCCGTAGACCAAAACTCATGCGACCGCATGAAGGGTTCTGACACGCCCTACTGAACCTGGTAACAGCAATAATTACGGTTATTATTAATTATTATTATAATTAAACCCTAATTAGGGTTATATTTTATATTAATTAGTTTAGTTTATTTATTATTTGTATTTTAAGTTAAAATTAGTTTTATTAAATATATAAACTTATTACTTTTATAAAATAAATATAAAAATAATATTTTTATAAAAATAAATAATTTTATCACTTTTTATATCTTTTTATATTTCGTATCTTTTTAATCGTTTATTCGTAAATTGTATGTTTTTCGCTCGTAATTAATTTTAATATAGTATTTGCCGTAGTTTTTTATTTATTTATAGATTTATAGGCTTTGCCATAAAATCCCTTAAGTGCTTTTTCTATTAAGATTTAGGTGCTTTAGAATTTTGCGACGCCGTTTTATAAATTTTAGTACTTTTTAAGTTATTACCGTTTTGGATATAGAATTTCTTTTAAGCTTTAATATTTTTAGACGCAACTTTTAATTATTAGTTTTTAGACTTTTAAGTTTTAACGCGCTACGTTCTTTTTATTATTTTTCGACCATTTATTTTTCGACGTTTTTCCGACGCGCGCTTTTTCTTTCTTATTTCACGACGCTCTAGTTTTTAGGACATAGAATTTTCTATTTCTTCTCTAAAATTTCTTTAAATTTCAACGAAATATTATTTTAAGTGGTTAAATTGATAGACATCCAAAATTTTCTGGTTCGTAGTAATAGTTGGATTTGTTAGTGGCGAGTTGTGGGCTTCCGATTTAAAGGGTCCTGGCTACCTGCTGCATCTATTGGCTATTCGAAACGTGGGCAAAATCAGAAAAGTCTATTAAATTTGATAACTTATATAATTTTTATCTTTTATAACTAATAAGATATTCAGTGAATGCACCGAGCAAAACGTTCACCACCTTTCATACGTTCACCACCTGTAACTCTATCTAGACATGTAGCCAAAATTGTCGCCGTTGATTTTTCTTTAGAATCGTCATCCAGTCGACCAAGTACTCCAATTCAAATTTCCGATAATCCATTTTTTGAACCAGACCTCCCAATTGAGAATCCGGAGGATATTCAGGGATAATTCAGAGATCCTGAACCACTAATCTTTCCTCCGGAACTACCAATCATTCAAACGGAGATTGTCGAGGAACAAAACATTAAATCAGAATCCTCTAGTGATTCAAATTCAACAAATTCAATCATGGAAAATATAGAACCTCTAAGTATGGAAGACCGAATGAGAGCTAAACGCACTGACCAAGGTCACGCAATTACTCAACCAGACATTAATGCGCCAGATTATGAAATAAAAGGACAAATCCTACACATGGTAACTAATCAATGCCAATTTAGTGGTGCACCGAAGGAAGATCCAAATGAACATCTTCGAACCTTTAATAGGATCTGTACTCTATTTAAAATAAGAGAAGTTAAGGATGAATAGATATATCTCATGTTATTTCCCTGGACTTTAAAGGGAGAAGCCAAAGATTGGTTAGAATCGTTACCTGAAGGGACAATTGATACATGGGACGTTTTAGTTGAAAAATTTGTTAAACAATTCTTTCCGACATCTAAAGCCGTGAGACTTCAAGGAGAAATTGTTACGTTCACGCAAAAGCCAAATGAAACATTATATGAGGCGTGGACAAGATTTGGAAAGTTATTGAGAGAATGTCCGCAACATGGTTTAGACACTTATCAAATAGTACAAATATTCTACCAAGGATGTGACATCACTACATGAAAAGACATAGATATAGCAGCTGGTGGTTCTATTATGAAGAAAACCGCAACTGAAGCTTACAAAATTATTGATAACACTGCTTCCCACTCACATGAGTGGCATCAAGAAAAAGATATCGTTAGATCATCTAAAGCGGCTAGATCAGATTCTAGCCATGACTTTGATTCCATTTCTGCAAAGATAGATGCTGTCGAGAGACGAATGGAAAAGATGACTAAAGATATTCACTCAATAAGAATTAGTTGTGAGCAGTGTGGAGGACCACATTTGACAAAAGATTGTCTCAGTATTGAACAAACAATGGAACAAAGAGAGAATATTTCATATATAAACCAAATGCCTGGAAATAATTATCAGAATAATTATCAACCGCCAAGACCAATCTACAATTAAAATCAGAATTATAACCGAAATGTTCCATACAACAACCAACAAGGTCCTAGTAATCAACAAGTATCTAACATTACTTACAATCAGCAAAGACCTATTTTTCAAAATAAACCACCACAAACCGATGATAAAAAGCCAAATTTAGAAGATATGATGTCGAAGCTAGTTGAATCTCAAACGCAGTTTTTCACATCTCAGAAACAAACCAATGAACAAAATGCTCAAGCATTTAGAAATCAACAAGCTTCTATTCGAAATTTGGAACAAGAAGTAAGCAACCTAGCAAGGTTAATAGGTGAAAGAAAACCGGGAAATCTACCTAGCGATACAAATGCTAACCCCCGAAGTGAAACAGCTAAAGCCATTACCACAAGAAGTGGTATTACACTTAAACCACCTGAAATACCTGTAATTTCTGATGACGCTATTCCTACTCCACAAGAACCACAATCTGAACAAGATAAGGAAACAGAACCGGTAGTTGAAAAGGTTAATGAAGATAACACAGTTAAGGCTAAACCATATGTTTAACCATACCAACCACCACTTCCTTACCCGAGTAAAATGAGAAAAGAGAGACTTGAAGCCGAGCGATCCAAATTCTTGGATATGTTTAAACAAATAAATGTCAACCTTCCTTTCATTGATGTGATTTCAAGAATGCCTAGATATGCTAAATTTTTGAAAGATCTAATCACAAATAGAAAGAAAATGGAAGAACTCTCGGCTGTTACTATGAATGCTAATTGTTCTGCAGTGCTGTTGAATAAGATACCAGAAAAATTATCAGATCCAGGAAGTTTCACGATTCCATGTTTTCTGGGTAGTCTTAGTTCAATAGAAGCATTGGCAGATTTAGGTGCTAGTATAAATTTAATGTCGTATTCACTATACGCTAAACTAGACCTTGGAGAATTGAAACCAACACGAATAAGTATACAACTAGCCGATCGATCAGTAAAATATCCTAGAGGGATAATGGAAAACATGCTAGTTAAAGTTGGTACTTTAGTATTTCCAGTAGATTTTGTTATTCTGGACATGGAAGAAGATTCTCGAGTTCCTCTCATATTAGGAAGACCATTCTTAAACACGGCTAAAGCAATAATAGACGTGTTTGGTAAGAAACTGACCCTAAGTATAGAGGACGAGAGTGTTACCTTTTCAGTTGATAGAGCCATGCAACAACCGCAATCTGCAGATGATACATGGTATTATATTCAAACTATAGATTCACATACAGAATTGTTAGAAGAATTTCCAGAATTACAAGGAACAGGAGAATGTTCTTTAGGAGAAGGAACTGAACCAATTGATGAAGCTAAAATGTTAGCTGCACTCATGGCTAATGGATATGAACCAATAACAGAAGAAATTTAAATGCTAAAAGAAGAAGACAGATATCGATATAAATCAACGATAGAAGAACCACCGACATTAGAGTTAAAGCCACTTCCAAACCATTTAGAATATGCTTATTTACATGGTGAATCTGAATTACCTGTAATAATATCATCTTATCTTACTGAAAATGAAAAATCTCAACTCATTTCTGTGCTAAAAGCTCATAAACCAGCTATTGCATGGAAGATTCATGATATTAAAGGCATAAGTCCTTCGTATTGCAAACATAAAATCCTTATGGAAGAAGGTCATAAAACGTATGTGCAACGCCAACGAAGACTAAATCCTAATATGCAAGATATTGTTAAAAAAGAAATTATTAAACTGCTTGATGCAGGTTTAATTTATCCAATCTCTGATAGTCCATGGGTAAGCCCAGTTCAATGCGTACCTAAGAAGGGTGGCATGACTGTCATCACAAATGAAAAAAATGAGCTTATTCCTACAAGGACTGTAACAGGATGGCGTGTTTGTATTGATTATAGAAAATTAAATGATGCCACCAGAAAAGATCACTTTCCCTTACCTTTCATTGATCTAATGTTGGAAAGATTAGCCGGGAATAGTTACTATTGTTTTCTTGACGGTTTTTCGGGATATTTTCAAATTCCAATAGCACCCGAGGATCAAGAGAAAACCACGTTCACGTACCCTTATGGTACTTTTGCTTACAAACGCATGCCATTTGGACTTTGCAATGCCCCTGCAACCTTTCAAAGGTGCATGATGGCGATTTTTCACGACATGATGGACGAATGCATGGAAGTATTCATGGATGACTTTTCAGTCTTCGGTGATACATTTGAAACATGTCTAGTTAATCTTGAACGAATGCTTATTAGATGCGAACAATCAAATGTAGTTCTTAATTGGGAGAAATGCCATTTCATGGTTAAAGAAGGCATCGTTCTTGGTCATAAAATTTCAAAGGAAGGAATTGAAGTGGATAGAGCTAAAGTAAATGTAATTGCTAAACTTTCACATCCCACCAATGTTAGAGGAGTTAGGAGTTTTCTAGGGCATGCCGGTTTTTACCGACGTTTCATAAAAGATTTTTCTAAAATTGCCACTCCTATGAATAAACTCTTAGAAAAGGATGCTCCATTCATCTTTTCAGATGAATGCATCAAATCTTTTAATATTCTTAAAGAAAAACTCACTAATGCGCCGATCATGATAACTCCAAATTGGAATCTACCATTTGAATTAATGTGCGATGCAAGTGATTTTGTAATGGGAGCCGTTTTAGGACAAAGGATTGAAAAACGATTTCAACCTATTTATTACGCTAGTAAGACATTACAAGGAGCACAAACGAATTACAAAACTACTGAAAAAGAACTCCTTGCTATTGTCTTAGCTTTTGACAAATTTGGTTCGTATCTCGTTCTAGCTAAAACGGTAGTCTATACCGACCATTCTGCTCTTAGATATCTATTTTCTAAACAAGATGCCAAACCACGATTAATCCGTTGGATCTTACTCTTACAAGAATTCGATATTGAAATCCGAGATAAAAAGGGAGCAGAAAATCTCGCCGCTGATCATCTTTCTCGTCTTGAAAATCCTGAATTAGAAGTTCTAAATGAATCGGCCATACAAGATAACTTTCCTGATGAATATCTTTTGAAGATCGATTATAGTGAAATTCCATAGTTTGCAGACTATGCAAACTACTTAGTATGTGGATTCCTTGAAAAAGGGTTGTCGTATCAAAAACGAAAGAAATTCTTTAGTGATATAAAATACTATTTCTGGGAAGATCCACATTTGTTTAAAAGTTGTCCCGATAGAATAATACGCCGATGCATATTCGGAGATGAAGCCAGTCAAATCTTAAATCATTGTCACACAGGACCAACAGGAGGGCATTATGGGCCTCAACTCACAGCAAGAAAATTTTACGATGCTGGATTCTATTGGCCTACAATTTTTAAAGACGCACACCTTCTTTGCAAATCCTGTGATGCAGGTCAAAGGGCCAGAAAAATAAGTCAACGTGATGAAATGCCACAAAATGTCATTCAAGTATGTGAAGTATTTGACATTTGGGGTATTGATTTTATGGGTCCATTTCCAAAATCTCATAATAATCTCTACATTCTCGTTGCCATTGATTATGTATCTAAATGGGCGGAAACACAAGCTCTCCCAACTAACGATGCACAAGTTGTAGTCAACTTTTTAAAACGTCTTTTTGCTAGGTTTGGAACACCGAAAGCTTTAATAAGTGATCGGGGTACTCATTTTTGTAATAATCAACTTGAGAAAGTTCTCAAAAGATATGGAGTAACTCATAAAATCTCAACCTCTTATCATCCACAAACAAGTGGACAAGTTGAAAATACCAACCGAGCTTTAAAACGTATTCTAGAGAAAACTGTAGGATCAAATCTGAAGGAATGGTCCATGAAATTGGAGGATGCACTCTGAGCTTTTAGAACTGCCTACAAAACTCCAATTGGAACCACACCTTTTAAACTCGTTTACGGAAAAGCATGTCATCTTCCAGTAGAAATTGAGCACAAAGCATTTTGGGCTTTGAAGACATGTAATCTTGATTTACATGAAGCTGGACGTCTACGGTTAAGTCAACTAAACGAAATAGAAGAATTAAGACATGAAGCATATGAAAATTCGTTAATATATAAAGAAAGAACGAAGAAATGACATGATAAAAGAATCAGAAGTTCAAAAGAATTTAAAGAAGGAGACAGAGTTCTTCTTTTCAATTCACGATTCAAGTTATTTCCTGGAAAATTGAAATCAAGATGGTCTAGACTATTCATAGTCAAAAGAGTTTTCCCATACGGAACAGTAGAATTAATAAATTCAAATGGGATTGAATTTAAGGTTAATGGTCACAGAGTTAAACATTACATAGATAGTCCAATGGAAGTTGAAGATGAAGTTAATCACAATTTCGATACCACAGCTAACTAAGTGTGGGAAGTTTCGAATCTTTTTAGGGTAATATATATTTCTGTTAGAGTTAGATGTTCTGTTTTCGTGTAGTTTCTGAGAATGGAATCCGAATGGTCTTTCCCTAGCAGACCCTAAAGAACTAGTCTTCTTCCCCCATTCTGAATTTTTATTTTTTTTAGATTTTACGAGATGAAGAATTCCTTTGATCTGAACCATGGTCTAATGCTACATGCTATGATTACTAAACGTAATAATGACACACTTCCGAGTGAACTGGTATCATTCATAAGAGGCAAAATGGATGGAGTAAGAAAAGAACTCAGAAAAGATCATCATAAGATACATTTTGGTAAAGGAAAATCAAAATTCGCAACAAAAAGAAGAGCACGACACCTTGAAAGATGTTATAAACGCGGAAAATGGTCACATGAAGGTAAATGTTCAAATAATCAAACATATTCAAATACCGAATTTGTTACTCTATGCAGAGAAGGACCGTTCATATGTTTAGAAGAAAAGATATTGAAGAATTGAGGTTATGCTTATGTAGCTATGGTAAATCAAATCACACGACTCTCCTATGAGTCGGCTAAAGTAGGTCTCTGAGAATTCTATCTCACAGGTAAGTATGTACAGTTTTTATTTTTATTTTTATTGCTTTTAACCTTTTGATAATAAATGCTGAATCGTTCGCTATAAAGTATTAAATTGGTATTCAATAAAATTAGGTATGCGTAACCGAAATTATTGATATCATACAAAAATTTATTACATCACTGCGAAATTTACCGTTTATTCTTAAGGTATAAATATCTTTAATCAATCAAACCAAAATATTTCAGAAATTCGTTAGGAGTAAAACTAGGTAATATAGCCGAAATTACTTTACCGAAAAGAGGGGCGTATATTTTTGATAATATTTGATTGATTAAAGTGGGATAAAAGACCAAAAAGATTTTTAATTTTTAATTTTTACCATGTTTTTAAAATTAATATATAAATATTAAATTAATATTGTAAACTTTTTAAAATAAATATATTTAAGTTTGTAAATATTTGAAAAATTAATATTTTTAATATAAGTTTGTATGTATAAAAACAAAAATATAATATGAATTTGGTGTGAATTTTTAATAATATTAATATGAATTTTTAATTCTATGCATTTTAAATTTAAGTTTGGTGTGAATTTAAAAACAAAAATTTAATTTATTTCATTAAGTTAAAAATGTGATTTCTAAAAATTCGTCGTGAGTTGAAAACTAGGTCGTTGAACCGAAATTGCTTTACCCGAGGGCGGGACGAGAACTTTTATTATCATTATTTTTAATCTTATTAAATTAAAGTATGTCAAAAACATTAAAAAAACCCAAAAATCTTTGCTTTTAAAACGACGCTTAAAAAGTTACAAATTTTAAAATTTTGTTGAGAGGCGGACTAGGACAACGATCCGAAACGCCCTCACTCCTAAAAAGAAACAAATTTTTTAAAATTTATTAATCTATATTTTAAAAGTATTAGGTTTTTATATATAAAAAAAATTAAAAAAACCAGACCTTCATGCAATCGCATGGGGATTGGCCTTCAAATCCATGCGGTCGCATGGAGAGAGAATACTGGTCAGGAACTTAAACCCAGCGAGCAGTCTGTCTCATACCACCACACACACAAACACATACGAAAATACTCCAAAAATCACCCCTAAAATCGCCATTTTTTCCACCAAATTTAACCAAATTTCGTCCTACAATCCGCTCTAATCATGCCTAGGTTCAGATTTTTTAGCAAGAAGGTAAAAATTACACCCCTAAACTCTTAAATTTCTTAGTTTTTGTGATAATTACCAATATTTTACCTAATTTGATTTTGTTAATTTCTAGTGTAATTAGAGTTAAATTGGTAGTATATTATGCATGTATAACCTAGATTGATGCTATTTAACATGATTTGAAGCCAAAAACTTCAAAATTTTTAGAAATCTAGGGTTTTTGTTCTTGAGCAATTTGGGGTTTTTTGATATAAACAGGTTATGGCCGATTTTTGTCATGAATTATTGCAAAATTAAGTAGTGTAACATATTTAGGTAGCTAAATGATCCAAACTTTGATCCTAAACATGATTTTTGAGAATTAAAGTGGACTTTTTAGGTCTAAATTTCATGAACTTGATTAAATTGATGTAAATGCCATTTGAAACTTGTTTAATTGCTAGTAATGGTTATTTTAACATGTTATTTGAGTAGAATGCTTATGAAGTTTGTAAACATTTTCATATATGCTTATTTGAAAAAGTGTAGAATTGTGAAAATTGTAAAAATGTGTATAAGTTTAATTTTGATTGAACATGTTATTGTAATTGTTTCAAGTTGTTATTTTGCTAACACTAATGCATATTTGGATGCACAAATTTTGTGTTTAATGTGTTTTGCAGAAAAATACCGATACTGATGGTGCATCATCATCATCTAGACAACCTGCTCTAGAACCTGAACCTGAAATGCAATATGAACCGGAGCAACAACAGGAACAACAACAACAACCTGATCAACACGTACCATATTATGATCCGCAACAAGAATATATTAATGCCTACGTAATTTTTCTGATTCATCCGATAGTAGCACACCCGACGATTCATGAAGAACAGTTGCATTCCAATTTGAGATTTGATCAAAGTTGGAGAGATTACCCAACGTATCAAAGTAACAAATTCAAACTGGTAACGAAAAATGTAGAAGTACCGAGGGTAATCGATTGGGAGCCTTTGAAAAGGGTCCAACTAGTTAACTCAGTTAGACTGCATCTGATCCAAAGGTATGACAGCTCTTCTTTTCCCGATTGGGAACGTTTGTTCATCATTCGTAGGCCTGTATATAAAGAGTGGTGCGTTGAGCTTATGAGCACTATTTCACTTAATGCGGATGTAGATAAGTTAGATGATAGAAGTTTTCTTAGATTTATACTTGGCCGTAGGATGTACAGGATGTCCATGCTGGACATGGCCAGGGCTTTACAGATTTACACTCCTGGTGAATTACTACTACCCGATTGTACAAATTTGATTTATCATGGGGAGCGGGTAGATAGGAATTTTGACGCAAATGCCATCTGGAGGCGTATGTCAGATTATAATGTTTTTTCGCTAGGAGGAAGACACTCCTACTTAGATATTAACAAAGCAGAGCTACGTATTATACATAGATTTTTAGCTAATTCGATTACACAAAGAGGTAAAAACAAGGAGAAGATGACCTTACACGACTTATTTTACCTTAAGTGTATTCGAAACACTAGAAGCTTTGTTAATATCCCCTACTGTGTTGGTTTTTATCTGTCCAAAGTAGTAGCAGGAATACAGAACGGGGGAATAATAGGAGGTGGTATTTTTGTTACTCTCATTGGAGAGTATTTGGGTGTAGATAGGGATCAAGGGGGTCCACTTTTGGTATGTAGGGAACAGAATGATACTTTAGGATTGAAGGTCTATCAGGGTGCTAAGGTATTAAAGAGCAGACGCAATCAGGTGATACCATATGATGGTAGAGAGAGGTTCAGATGAGGAAATGGAGGAAGCAGATGACATTAGGGATGTCATTAGGGAGGCTATGACTGACGTCTACCAGCGTATAGATGAGGTAGAAATGACAAACCATGATAGACATAGTCGATACGAGCAGTGGCACACCCAGGATGTGTACGAGCATTCTAGGCAACGACAGCATGATAGATGGCACTATCATTAGCATCAGATCATGAGCCAGCTATCACCTCAGGATCACTACGTACTGACCCAACCTGCTTACTATCCTCCACACCAGCCCGATATGCGACCACCATTTACTCTCTACGACCCTAACCAGGCATATCAGTACACCTATAACCAACCATGGAATCCGCCCGACGACATGAACTGGAACCCCTATCCAGATTGATATAGTTTCGTTGGTGATTTTTATGATTTTTATCTTTTTATCATTTTTATTTATTTATGTTTAAAAATATTATATTGTGATACTTTTATGTAAGTTTTAATATTTTTATTATGTTGTACTAATATTTCATATTTGATTTGAAAGTGGGATGTTACGTTCCATTTCAAATTACCATGCATGTTTATATTTGTATTGTATGTATTTTATTTCATGTACACAACAGGGTAAAACAGCGCATTTTCAAAGACTGGCATTAAGTTCAGCAAAAGCTACTAATTTTGACGACAAAACGAAAAACAAATGTGATGTAACAACAAGACGGAATGAACAAATGATGTGCACCATTTATCATTCAACAAACAAACGCCAATATGTTTGGAAACTTTGGTAAAATTTAATTATTTTTCTACGCTAATCACCCTCAATAATTTAAATTGTTACTGATTTCTTGTAAATGAGGGCATTACACGATCTTAAGTGTGGGAAGGGGTTAAATTCTTTCGGATTTTAAAAATTTTTGACTTATACACTTGGTTACCATTAAAAATACTAGTAACGCAGTAGTTGTATTAGAATCTAGTGCTCTCTAATAATAAAGAACATCCCTAGTCTTATATACTGACTACCCAATTCTAGTAAAAATTTTTCAAAATTTTCAAATAAATGAATTCATAATCATGTTTATACATATTTATGAACGATAAAACTAGGTGTTAACAACGAAATTATTGTTACCTCGGAAAGGACATAAATTGAAAAACAACCCAAAATGTTATAATTCATTTAAAATGGAATAGAGGAAAATAAAAAGGCAAAGAAAGGAAAATAAAAGCCAAGTGTGGGAAAAATTTACCAAGTTATTTAAAACATATATCACATATTTTTGTACAAATAACTGAAGATACTTTTGTTTTGGACAATTTTATCAGTTTTACCCAATTTCTTATAATATATTTGAAAAAAAAAAGAGATGGATCTACACGATGAATCAATTCTATCATTAAAAGGAAGTAAAGTCTTCCAAAAAAGACACGCGCTTCTTGATTTAGGTCAGGAAGTTGTCGTCCAGACCAGTTGTAGAGTCTACGAAAAACCTTGAAAAGTTTTCTCGAAAATCAGCTGGAAATCCACGGACCTCAGCATCAAACAGGGTCGCCAAGTGGTCAGACTTATCCTAACCATGAGAGGATCTGTCTTGTAAAATGGGGAGGGCGCCGTGCAAATTAGCTTGATAAGACTAATGAATCAGATCCCCAGAAAGGATAATCTCCTTAAAGATCAAAAAATCAGCTTTTAAGACTGATATTACTCAATCCTTGAGATTGACCTTAAAGATTGAGAATTCAAACTCATGGAATTCGATGATATCTAAACTCGAGCTTGAACGAGAAAATATTTTGATCAAACTACAAACCGATTTGTTTTCTGAAAACCCATTTTTAATACGTTCATTACCATTGAACGTAAAATCCTAGGAATTCACCTGGAATTCATTAGGTCACCTGAACCAAATCGGGTGTCAACCGTAAGAACGGTGGTGGCATAGCATGGTCAAAGACAGGACCTTGTGCCAGACCGAAAAAACTATAGGGTGATCTTTACTATTGCTCCTACAAAGGATAGTAATTGCATCCGACAAGTTATAGACCATAATTAAAAGCATGTCACGGGACATTGCCCCAACAGTTGCTTGTTCAACGCTTTCCTTTACAACCGGACGGTAGTTTACTGAAAGGTAATATACGGAGCAAGTACACTGGACGTGTTGCTTTCTCAATACAAGGTTAGAAAGTGGGTGACTCAAAACCGCAAGTTTTGAGCTAAAATTTTCAAATATGAAACCCACCAAATCCACAAAAACAATTTGCAAACACCGGTGAAGGGTTAAATCGGAAAACTTATCTAGGGTAAAAACTAGATTGAATTTTCAAAAGATCAAATGTTTTCATAAAGATCCAATTTCCTTAAGGATCTAAATTTTCATAGTCATGTGGGACTGTAAACCACATCGTTACTACCATTGTTCATACCGCCATACAGAAATCACTGATATACAAAGTGTGAAGAATAAAGAAGTGATTCTAGTATTTTTATTTCAAGACGATATTGTTTGAGGACAAGCAACGCTCAAGTGTGGGAATATTTGATAATGCTAAAAACAAACATATATTTCATAGCATTATCCCTCAAAAAAGACAAGCTTTTAGTTGCAATTGTTCTATTTACAAGCGATATTCGTTTAAATAATAAAAGGTGAAGACAAAAGACAGATTCGACGAATTGAGGACGCAAACGACCAAAAAGCTCAAAAGTACAAAATACAATCAAGGTGGTTCAAATTATTGATGAGAAACGTCTCGAAATTACAAGAGTACAAGACGCAAAACGCAAAATACAAGATATTAAATTGTACGCAAGGACGTTCGAAAATCTGGAACCGGGACCAGAGTAAACTCTCAACGCTCGATGCAACGGACTAAAAATTACAAGTCAACTATGCACATAAATATAATATAATATGTAAATAATTCTTAAAATTATATATATATTATATTATATATATAAACCGTCGGCAAATAAACAAACAAAAGCATGTGAGCTGTAAAAAGTCACCATGCGATCGCATGGCCTGGAGGTGCAATTTCCATGCGATCGCATGGCCCCAAATTTTGGGTCAGGTCCTATAAATTTCGCAGTTTTGGTCGAACTAAACACATCTTTTATCTATCTCTCTCTCAAACGTAATATATATATATATATATATATATATATATATATATATATATATATATATATATATATATATATATATATATATATATATATATATATATATTATAATTTTAATTTTAATAATAATAAGGGTATGTTAGCGAATGTTGTAAGGGTGTAAGTCGAAATTCTGTCCGTGTAACGCTACGCTATTATTAATCATTGTAAGTTATGTTCAACCTTTTTAAATTAATGTCTCGTAGCTAAGTTATTATTATGCTTATTTAAGCCGAAGTAATCATGATGTTGGGATAAATATTAAAGACGGGGTAATTGGGCTTTGTACCATAATTGGAGTTTGGACAAAAGAACGACACTTGTGGAAATTAGACTATGGGCTATTAATGGACTTTATATTTGTTTAATTAAATGATAGTTTGTTAATTTAATATAAAGATTTACAATTGGACGTACCTATAAATAACCATATACACTCGATCGGACACGATGGGGGGATATTTATAAGTACTAATAATCGTTCATTTAACCGGACACGGGAATGGATTAATAGTCTATGGACTTATTAAAACAGGGGTGAATTATACACAAGAAAAATTGGTGTAATTATAGTTTAAGTCCCCAATTAGTTGGAATATTTGACTTCGGATATAAGGATAATTTGACGAGGACACTCGCACTTTATATTTATTATTGATGGACTGTTATGGATAAAAACCAGATGGACATATTGAATAATCCAGGACAAAGGACAATTAACCCATGGTAATAAACTAAAATCAACACGTCAAACATCATGATTACGGAAGTTTAAATAAGCATAATTCCTTTATTTCATATTTAATTGCACTTTTAATTATCGCACTTTAATTTATTGTCATTTTAATTATCGTACTTTTTAATTATCGCAATTTTATTTATTGTCATTTTATTTATTGCACTTTTATTTATCGCAATTTCATTATCGCTATTTATTTTACGCTTAAAATTAAGTTATTTTTATTTTTAATATTTTACATTAGGTTTTAACTGCGACTTAAGTTTTAAAATCGACAAACCGGTCATTAAACGGTAAAAACCCCCTTTTATAATAATAATACAACTTATATTTATATTTATATTTATATTTATACAAATATAGTTTTTAAAAATATAGCGTTAAACTTGGCTAGCTCCCTGTGGAACGAACCGAACTTACTAAAAACTACACTACTGTACGATTAGGTACACTGCCTATAAGTGTTGTAGCAAGGTTTAGGTATATCCACTCTATAAATAAATAAATAACTTGTGTAAAATTGTATCGTATTTAATAGTATTTTGTAGTAAAAATATAACTATTTCGTATACACCTCTACGCACATCAATACCTATACATGCATATATTCTAAACACATATTTATATATATACATACATATTCGTATATATATATATATATATATATATATATATATATATATATATATATATATATATATATATATATATATATATATATATATATACACACACAATAACTAACCCTTAGGTCTTTTAATCACATAAACGCACAAGTTATAAGCGTACTAATAATTAAGTTTATACCTTTAAATATGTACGGGAAAAACGGGATGTTACAACTCTCCCCCACTTGAATCGGAGCGCGTCTTCGCGATCCAAGCCGCATGAAAAGCCGAAAGATAGGATTTTGTTAGCATGGATTCTTAACAAAATTTTTCTCATAATTAATTTGTCTGTTTCTAACAAATTTTGTTTTTGTCCAATGTTTTCTTCATTATGCCACTTGTTGGATTCTGATAAGTCAAAATCCAAATATGAAATTGAATGAAATGGTTATTCTGTAATGAACGTATTCGTACTTCTGTAGTTGTAAGTAGGATAGTAAATGACTATTGAATCAGATTCGAAGGATGTACAGTGTAACTTATTAATGTGAAATCTAAATATTTCTAGGGTATTACCTACCCGTTAAAATATTTTCACCATTAACAGTTTGTACAAAAGAATTTTTAATTACAATCTTTATGAAAATATACTTACATATATATTTTCCTCAGATGTAATCATGGATTTAATGAGTTAATATGATATTAACTCATCTGATTTACCGTTAGAACAAGAATATATAATCTCTAAAACATTAGAGATTACATAATCACCATGTCGAACGAAGATAAATGATGTAGAACGTCATGTAGAATGATGATTATGCTCGAGGTGCAGATTGTGATGTTGAAGCGTGTGTTGTTGATGGTACTGGTATTGATGTTGGTGGTACTGTTGGTGCCGTTGATGTTGCTGAAGCTGGTACGTTTTGCACCATATTTTTCAAGGCTATAACTCGGGCGCTTAGTTCGTTGACTTATTACTCCGGGATGATTGTCGGTAAGAACGGGCGAATGAATAAGGTTTAGAATCTGAGTTATGATATAGTCGTGGCGAGATATTCGGTAAATGAGGGTGAAAATGGTGTTACGAACAGGTTCGCTGGTAAGTGCTTCAGGTTCTTCATCAAGAGGTGAATTCGGTTGGTGGAAGGGATCGCCTTCTTCGCGTCTTCATTGATTAAGTAACTACGAACCCATCAGATGAATTGGGGATGGTTGATTGGTTGATTCATTCTGGTTACGCTGCTTCCGGAGTTTAGGTGAACATCCATGTCGGAATAGTTGTCGGGTTCCGAATAACTTGAACTAGTGACATGTTCCATTTCGTACGATTGAATAAAGAATTTTTCGATATGAAATGATTTTCAGATACCAGATGATATTCTAATTAAATATAATATCTATATATATATAGTACTAAAGATTTCATAGACTACAGAGGAATTTACGGCATATGTCAGGCAGTCTACAGTAATAGATACGCTAAGATATGGATTAGCAGATACGCTAAGATATGAATTTTGTCTATATACTATTCATGTAATTAATGCAATAAGATGTGTCTAGACCAAGAATGATAAGCAGGTAATTTCCGACAACAAATGATAAGCAAAACTTTTGACATGCAGACACGGTCGAAGTCCAGACTCACAAATGCATCCTAACAACTATCAGTTAGACACACTAATGCAGACCTGGTTCGCTAAGACCACCGCTCTGATACCAACTGAAAGGACCCGTTCATATCGATTATAAACGATTCACAATAGTTGATTACATCACGAGGTACTTGACCTCTATATGATACATTTTACAAGCATTGCATTCGTTTTTTTTAAAAGACAAACTTTCATTACATTGAAAGTTGACGGCATGTATATGATAATGCTAAAAACGAACATATATTTCATTTCATAGCATTATCCCTCAAGAAAGACAAGCTTTTAGTTGCAATTGTTCTATTTACAAGTAATATTCGTTTAAATATTAATGGGTGAAGACAAGAGACAGATTCGACGATTTGAAGATGCAAACGACCAAAAAGCTAAAAAGTACAAAATACAATCCAAGTGGTTCAATTTATTGATGAGAAACGTCTAAAAATTACAAGAGTACGAGCATCAAAACGCAAAGTACAAGATATTAAATTGTACGCAAGGACGTTCAGAAATCCGGAACCGGAACATGAACCAACTATCAACGCGCGACGCAACGGAGCTAAAATTACAAGTCAACTATGCACACAAATATAATATAATATATAAATAATTCTATAAATTCTATATATAATATATTTATATATTAAAATAAAAACCATCGGCAAACAAGAAAACAAAAGATTGTGAGATGTCCCTAGACTCCATGCGATCGCATGGAAAATGCAAAGAAAGCCCATGCGATCGTATGGCCCCAAAAGTTTGGCCAGGTCTATAAATTTCGCGAGTTTTGGCCGAATTTTATCCATCCTTTATCAATCTCTCGCTCACAAATATATATATATATATATATATATATATATATATATATATATAATTTTAATTTTTATTTAAGATTAATAATAATAAGGTTATGTTAGCGAATGTTTTAAGTTTGTAAGTCGAAATTCTGTCCGTGTAACGCTACGCTATTATTAATCATTGTAAGTTATGTTCAACCTTTTTAAATTAATGTCTCGTAGCTAAGTTATTATTATGCTTATTTAAATCGAAGTAATCGTGATGTTGGACTAAATATTAAAGACAGGGTTATTGGGCTTTGTACCATAATTGGAGTTTGGACGAAAGACCGACACTTGTGGAAATTGGACTATGGACTATTAATGGGCTTTATATTAACTAAATGATACCTCGTTAATTTAATATAATGATTACAATTTGACGTATCTATATATAACCACATACGCTTAATCGGGTACGGTAGGCGGGATATTTATAAATTCGAATTATCGTTCATTTTATCGGACACGAGGATGAATTAATAGTTAATGGACTCATTAAAACAGGGGTGGATTACATTCAAGGGTAATTGGTGTAATTGTTAACAAAGTAGTAAAACCTTGGATTACACGCAGTCGATAACCTGGTGTATTCATTAAACAAAGTATTAAGACCTTATTACAGTTCGAATCCCCAATTAGTTGGAATATTTGACTTCGGTTATAAGGATAATTTGACGAAGACTCTCGTACTTTATATTTATGACTGATGGACTATTATGGACAAAACCGTATGGACATATCGAATAATCCAGGACAAAGGACAATTAACCCATGGTAATAAACTAAAATCAACACGTCGAACATCATGATTACGGAAGTTTAAATAAGCATAATTCCTTTATTTCATATTTTATCGCACTTTTATTTACTGTCATTTTATTTATTGCACTTTTAATTATCGTACTTTTTAATTATCGCAATTTTATTTTATTTATCGCACTTTAAATTATCGCACTTTAATTATCGTTATTTACTTTACGCTTTAAATTAAGTCATTTGTATATTTAATATTTTACATTAGGTTTTAATTGCAACTTAAGACATAAAAACGACAAACTGGTCATTAAACGGTAAAAACTTCCCTTTATAATAGTAATAATAATACTACTTATATATATATATATATATATATATATATATATATATATATATATATACAAATATAGTTTTAAAAATATAGCGTTAAACTTGGCTAGCTCCCTGCGGAACGAACCGGACTTACTAAAAACTACACTACTGTACGATTAGGTACACTGCCTATAGTGTTGTAGCAAGGTTTAGGTATATCCACTCTAATAATAAATAAATAATTTGTGTAAAATTGTATCGTATTTAATAGTATTTCGAAACAAAAATATAACTATTTCGTATACGCTGCTGCACACATCAAGTATTTTTGGAGCCGCTGCAGGGGATCGAAAAGCGAAACCCTATAAAAAAATTTTAGTTTTTAAGTTATTTTTGTAAAAGTATTTTTCATATAAATATTGGAATATAAAAATATATATATAAAAAAAGTAAAACGTAAAAAAATAAAATAAAAAATAAATATAAATAAGTATTCGGGCCTGGTACTGTAGCAGCCCAAGACCTGGCCTGGTATCCGAAGCCATGCGATCGCATAGCCCAGCCACATAAAACTCATGCGATCGCATGAGGCTGTGTGACAGGTCTGATCCCAGTAATTATTACCCAGTAGGGTTTTATTATTAATTATTATTATTAATTAACCCTAATTAGGTTTTAATTAATTAATTAGTTTTTAAATTTAGTTTTAATTTATATTTAGTAATATTAAGTTTTGATATTATTATTAATTATATAAATTAATACTTTTATAAAATAAATATAAAAATAATATTTTTATAAAAATAAGTAATTTTATCACTTTTTATATCTTTTTATATTTCGTATTTTTTTATCGTTAATTCGTAACTTATATGTTTTTTGTTCGTAATTAGTTTTAAGTGTAGTATTTTGCAGTAGTTATTTTTATTTCTAAATTTTTATACCTTGCCGTAAAATCCCTTAAGTGTTTTTTCTTTAGACTAAGATTTAGGTGCTTTAGAATTTTGCGATGCTGTTTTAAGATTTTAGTACTTTTTAAGTTATTGCCGTTTTGGATATAGAATTCCTTTAAGCTTTAATACCTTTAGACGTAAGTTTTAATTTTTAGTTTTTAGACTTTTAAGTTTCGACGCTGCATTTTATTATTTTTTTGATGCTTAATTTTTCGACCTTTTATTTTTCTACTTTTTTCGACGCACTCTTTTTCTTTCTTATTTCTCGATGCTTTAGTTTTTAGGACATAGAATTTTCTATTTCTTCTCTAAAATTTCAAAACGAAAAAATTATTTTAAGCGGTTAAATTGATAGACATCCAAAATTTTCTGGTTCGTAGTAATAGTTGGATTTGTTAGTGACGAGTTGTGGGCTTCCGATTTAAAGGGTCCTGGCTACCTGCTGCATCTATTGGCTATTTGAAACGTGGGCAAAATTAGAAAAGCCTATTAATTTGATAACTTATATGATTTTTATTTTTTTTATAACTAATAGGATATTCAGTGAATGCACCGAGCAAAACGTTCACCACCTTTCATACGTTCACCACCTACCATATCAAGACATCTAGCCAATATTGTCGCCGTTGATTTTTCTTTAGAATCGTCATCTAGTCGACCAAGTACTCCAATTCAAATTTTCGATAATCCATTTTTTGAACTCGACCTCACAATTGAGAATCCGGAGGATATTCAGGGACAATTCAGAGATCCTGAACCACTAATCATTCCTCCTGAACCACAAATCACTCATCCAGAGATTGTCGTGGAAGAAACCATTAAATCAGAATCCTCTAGTGATTCAGATTCAACAAATTCAATAATGGAAAATCTGGAACCTCTAAGTATGGAAGACCGAATGAGGGCTAAACGCACTGGCCAAGGTCATGCAATTACTCAACCAGACATTAATGCGCCAGATTATGAAATAAAAGGACAAATCCTACACATGGTAACTAATCAATGCCAATTTAGTGGTGCGCCGAAGGAAGATCCAAACGAACATCTTCGTACCTTTAATAGGATTTGTACTCTATTTAAAATCAGAAAAGTGGAGGATGAACAGATATATCTCATGTTATTTCCCTGGACTTTAAAGGGAGAAGCCAAAGATTGGTTGAAATCGTTACCTGAAGGGGCGATTGATACATGGGATGTATTAGTTGAAAAATTTCTTAAACAATTCTTTTCGGCATCTAAAGCCGTGAGACTTCAAGGAGAAATAGTTATGTTCACACAAAAGCCAAATGAAACTCTATATGAGGCGTGGACAAGATTTGAAAAGTTGTTGAGAGGATGTCCGCAACATGGTTTAGACACTTATCAAATAGTACAAATATTCTACCAAGGATGCGACATCACTACACGAAAAGACATCGATATAGCAGCTGGTGGTTCCATTATGAAGAAAACCGCAACTGAAGCTTACAAAATTATTGATACCACTGCTTCCCACTCACATGAGTGGCATCAAGAAAAAGATATCGTTAGATCATCTAAAGCGGCTAGAGCCGATTCTAGCCATGACTTTGATTCCATTTACGCAAAGATAGATGCTGTTGAAAGACGAATGGAAAAGATGACTAAGGATATTCACTCAATACGAATTAGTTGTGAGCAGTGTGGAGGACCACATTTGACAAAAGATTGTCTTAGTATTGAACAAACAATGGGACAAAGAGAGAATGTTTCATACATGAACCAAAGGCCTGAAAATAATTATCAGAATAATTATCAACCGCCAAGACCAATCTACAATCAAAATCAGAATTATAACCGAAATGTTCCATACAACAATTAACAAGGTCCTAGCAATCAACAAGTATCTAACATTACTTACAATCAGCAAAGACATATTTTTCCAATTAAACCACCACAAACCGATGATAAAAAGCCAAATTTAGAAGATATGATGTCAAAGCTAGTTGAATCTCAAAAGCAGTTTTTCACATCTCAGAAACAAACCAATGAACAAAATGCTCAAGCATTTAGAAATCAACAAGCTTCTATTCAAAATCTGGAACAAGAAGTAAGCAACCTAGCAAGGTTAATAGGTGAAAGAAAACCGGGAAGTCTACCTAGTGATACAAATGTTAACCCCCGGAATGAAACAGCTAAAGCCATTACCACAAGAAGTGGTATTACACTTAAACCACCTGAAATACCTATAATTTCTGATGACTCTATTCCTACTCCACAAAAACCACAACCTGAACAAGAGAAGGAATCAGAACCGGTAGGTGAAAAGGTTAATGAAGATAACACAGTTAAGGCTAAGCCTTATGTTAAACCATACCAACCACCACTTTCTTACCCAAGTAAAATGAGAAAAGAAAGACTTGAAGTCGAGCAATCCAAATTCTTGGATATGTTTAAACAAATAAATGTAAATCTTCCTTTCATTGATGTGATTTCAGGAATGCCTAGATACGCTAAATTCTTGAAAGATCTAATCACAACTAGAAAGAAAATGGAAGAACTCTCGGCTATTACTATGAATGCTAATTGTTCTGCAGTGCTGTTGAATAAGATACCAGAAAAATTATCTGATCCAGGAAGTTTCACAATTCCATGTTTTCTGGGTAGTCTTAGTTTAATAGAAGCATTGGCAGATTTAGGTGCTAGTATAAATCTAATGCCGTATTCACTATACGCTAAACTAGACCTTGGAGAATTGAAACCACCACGAATAAGCATACAACTAGCTGATCGATCAATAAAATATCCTAGAGGGATAATGGAGAACATGCTAGTTAAAGTTGGTACTTTAGTATTTCCAGTAGATTTTGTTATTCTGGACATAGAAGAAGATTTTCGATTTCCTCTCATATTAGGAAGACCATTCTTAAACACGGCTAAAGCAATAATAGACATGTTCAGTAAAAAACTGACCCTAAGTATATAGGACGAGAGTGTTACCTTTTTTGTGGATAGAGCCATGCAACAACCACAATCTGCAGATGATACATTTTATTACATTTAAACCATAGATTCACATGCAGAATTGTTAGAAGAATTTCCAGAATTACAAGGAACAGGAGAATGTTCTTTAGGAGAAGGAACTGAACCAATTGATAAAGCTGAAATGTTAGCCACACTTATGGCTAATGAATACGAACCAACAATAGAAGAACTTCAAATGCTAAAAGAGGAAGACAGATATCGATACAAATCATCGATAGAAGAACCACCGATATTAGAGTTAAAGCCACTTCCAAACCATTTGGAATATGCTTATTTACATGGTGAATCTGAATTACCTGTAATAATATCGTCGTCTCTTACGGAAAATGAAAAATCTCAACTCATTTCTGTGCTAAAAGCTCATAAACCAGCTATTGCATGGAAGATTCATGACATTAAAGGCATAAGTCATTCGTATTGCACACATAAAATCCTTATGGAAGAAGGTCATAAAACATATGTGCAACGCCAACGAAGACTAAATCCTAATGTGCAAGATGTTGTTAAGAAAGAAATTATTAAACTGCTAGATGCAGGTTTAATTTATCCAATCTCTGATTGTCCATGGGTAAGCCCAGTTCAATGTGTACCTAAGAAGGGTGGCATGACTGTCATCACAAATGAAAAAAATGAGTTTATTCCTACTAGGACTGTAACAGGATGGCGTGTTTGTATTGATTATAGAAAATTAAATGACACCACCAGAAAAGATCATTTTCCCTTACCTTTCATTGATCAAATGTTGGAAAGATTAGCCGGGAATAGTTACTATTGTTTTCTTGACGGTTTTTTCGGATGCTTTCAAATTCCAATCGCACCCGAGGATCAAGAGAAAACCACGTTCACGTGCCCTTATGGTACTTTTGCTTACAAACGCATGCCATTTGGACTTTGCAACGCCCCTGCAACCTTTCAATGGTGCATGATGGCAATTTTTCACGACATGATAGAAGAATGCATGGAAGTTTTCATGGATGACTTCTCAGTCTTCGGTGATACTTTTGAAACATGTCTAGTTAATCTTGAACGAATGCTTATTAGATGCGAACAATCAAATCTAGTACTTAATTGGGAGAAATGCCATTTCATGGTTAGAGAAGGCATCGTTCTTGGTCACAAAATTTCAAAGAAAGGAATTGAAGTGGATAGAGCTAAAGTAGATGTAATTGCTAAACTTCCACATCCCACCAATGTTAGAGGAGTTAGGAGTTTTCTAGGGCATGCCGGTTTTTATCGAAGTTTCATAAAAGATTTTTCTAAAATTGCCACTCCTATGAATAAACTCCTAGAAAAGGATGCTCCATTCATCTTTTCAGATGAATGCATAAAATCTTTTAATATTCTTAAAGAAAAACTCACTAATGCGCCGATCATGATAACTCCAAATTGGAATCTACCATTTGAACTCATGTGCGATGCAAGTGATTTTGCAATGGGAGCCGTTTTAGGACAAAGGATTGAAAAACGATTTCAACCTATTTATTACGCTAGTAAGACATTACAAGGAGCACAAACGAATTACACAACTACTGAAAAAGAACTCCTTGCCATTGTCTTTGCTTTTGACAAATTTCGTTCATATCTCGTTCTAGCTAAAACGGTGGTCTATACCGACCATTCTGCTCTTAGATACTTATTTTCAAAACAAGATGCTAAACCACGATTAATCCGCTGGATCTAACTCTTACAAGAGTTCGATATTGAAATCCGAGACAAAAAGGGAGCAGAAAATCTCGCCGCTGATCATCTTTCTCGTCTTGAAAATCCTGAATTGGAAGTTCTAAACGAATCAGCCATACAAGATAACTTTCCTGATGAATATCTATTGAAGATAGATTATAATGAAATTCTATGGTTTGCAGACTATGTAAACTATTTAGTATGTGGATTCCTTGAAAAAGTGTTGTCGTACCAAAAACGAAAGAAATTCTTTAGTGATATAAAACACTATTTCTGGGAAGATCCACATTTGTTTAAAAGTTGTCCCGATGGAATAATACGCCGATGTGTATTCGGGGATGAAGCCAGTCAAATCTTAAACCATTGTCACACAGGACCAACAGGAGGGCATTATGGGCCTCGACTCACAGCAAGAAAAGTCTATGACGCTGGATTCTATTGGCCTACAATTTTCAAAGACGCACACCTTCTTTGTAAATCCTGTGATGCTTGTCAAAGGGCCGGAAAAATAAGTCAACGTGATGAAATGCCACAAAATGTCATTCAAGTATGTGAAGTATTTGACGTTTGGGGTATTGACTTTATGGGTCCATTTCCAAAATCTCATAATAATCTCTACATTCTCGTTGCCATTGATTATGTATCTAAATGGGCGGAAGCACAAGCTCTCCCAACTAACGATGCACGAGTTGTAGTCAACTTCTTAAAACGTCTTTTTGCAAGGTTCGGAACACCGAAAGCTTTAATAAGTGATCGGGGTACTAATTTTTGTAATAATCAACTTGAGAAAGTTCTTAAAAGATATGGAGTAACTCATAAAATCTCAACCGCTTATCATCCACAAACAAGTGGACAAGTTGAAAATACCAACCGAGCATTAAAACGTATTCTAGAGAAAACCTTAGGATCAAATCCGAAGGAATGGTCCATTAAATTAGAGGATGCACTCTGGGCTTTTAGAACAGCCTACAAAACTCCAATTGGTACCACACCTTTTAAACTCATTTACGGAAAAGCATGTCATCTTCCAGTAGAAATTGAACACAAAGCATTTTGGGCTTCGAAGACGTGTAATCTTGATTTACATGAAGCTGGACGTCTACGATTAAGTCAATTAAACTAATTAGAAGAATTAAGACATGAAGCATACGAAAATTTGTTAATCTATAAGGAAAGAACGAAGAAATGGCATGATTAAAGAATCAGAAGTTCAAAAGAATTTAAAAAAGGAGACCGTGTTCTTCTTTTCAATTCACGATTCAAGCTATTTCCTGGAGAATTGAAATCAAGATGGTCTGGACCATTCATAGTCAAAAGGGTTTTCCCATACGGAACAATAGAATTGATAAATTCAAATGGGATTGAATTTAAAATTAATGGCCACAGAGTTAAACATTACATACATGGTCCAATGGAAGTTGACAATGAAGTTAATCACAATTTCAACACCACAGCTAACTAAGTGTGGGGAGAATCAAGTCTTTTTAAGGATAATATATATTTCTGTTAGAGTTAGATTTTCTGTTTTCTTGTAGTTCTCGAGAATGGAATCCGAATGGTCTTTCCCTAGCAGACCCTAAAGAACTAGTCTTCTCCCTCCATTCTGAATTTTTATTTTTTTAGGTTTTACGAGATGAAGAATTCCTTTGATCTGAACCATGGTCTACTACTACACGCTATGATTACTAAACGTAATAATAACATCCTCCATAGTGAACTGATATCATTCATAAGAGGAAAAAAGGACGAAGTAAGGAAAGAACTCAGGAAAGATCATCATAAGATACATTTTGGTAAAGAAAAATCAAAATCCGCAACAAAAAGAAGAGCACGACCCCTTGAAAGATGTCATAAATGCGGAAAATGGTCACAGGAAGGTAAATGTTCGAATAATCAAACATATTCAAATATCGAATTTGTTACTCTATGCAGAGAAGGACCGTTCATATGTTTAGAAGAAAAGTTATTGAAGAATCAAGGTTACGCTTATGTAGCTATGGAAAAACAAATCACACGACTCTCCTATGAGTCGGCTAAAGCAGGTCTCTGAGAATTCTATCTCACAGGTAAGTATGTACAGTTTTTATTTTTATTTTATTACTTTTAACCTTTTGATAATAAACGCTGAATCGTTCGCTATAAAGTATTAAATTGATATTCAATAAAATTAGGTATGCGAAACAGAAATTATTGATATCATACAAAAATTTATTACATCACTGCGAAATTTACCGTTTATTCTTAAGGTATAAATATCTTTAATCAATCAATCCAAAATATTTCAGAAATTCGTTAGGAGTAAAACTAGGTAATATAGCCGAAATTACTTTACCCAAAAGAGGGGCGAATATTTTTGATAATATTTGATTGATCAAAGTGGGATAAAAGACCTAAAAGATTTTTAATTTTAATTTTTACCTTGTTTTTAAACTTAATATATAAATATTAAATTATTAATGTAAATTTTTAAAATCAATATATTTAAGTTTTTAAATATTTTAAAAATTAATATTTTTAATATAAGTTTGTAAAATTAATGTATAAAAATATTAATGATATTTATATGAATTTTTAATTTTATGCATTTTAAATTTAAATTTGGTGTGAATTTAAAAATAAAAATTTACTTTATTTCATTAAGTTAAAAATTTGATATTTAAAAATTCGTCTTGAGTTGAAGACTAGGTCATTGAACCGAAATTGCTTTACCCGAGAGCGGGACGAGAAATTTTATTATCATTAATTTTAATCTTATTGAATTAAAGTATGCCAAAAAAAAAGGGACCCCCTTGCGATCGCATGGGGTTTACCCTTCCAAACCATGCAATCGCATGGAGCTACAAAACTGGGTAGATTAGAAAAGCAGTCGACTGCTTCTGTCCTCACGCTTCAACACACACACACATATCCGAAAACTCTCCCAATTCACCCCTAAAATCATCAATTTTTCACCAAATTCAACCAAATTTCGTTCTACAATTAGCTATAATCATGCCTTTCTTCACATGGGGAAGCAAAAAGGTAAAATTTCACCCCTAAACTCTTAAAATTTTCAGTTTTAGTGTTCTGGAGCTAATTTTTACCTAATTTAATTTTGTTAATTTCTAGTGTAATTAGAGTTAAATTGTTAGTATATTATGTATGTATAACCTAGATTGATGCTATTTGTCATGATTTGAAGCCAAAAACTTCAAAATTTTTAGAAATCTAGGGTTTGTGTTCTTGAGCAATTTGGGGCTTTTTGATATAAACAGATAATTGCCGAATTTTGTCATGAATTATTGCTAAATTAAGTATTGTAACATGTCTAGGTAGCAAAATGATCCAAACTTTGATCCTAAACATGATTTTTGAGAATTAAAGTGGACTTTTCAAGTCTAAAATTCATGAACTTGATTAATTTGATATAAATGCCATTTGAAACTTGTTTAATTGCTAGTAATGATTATTTTGACATGTTATTTGAGTTGAATACTTATGAACTTTGTAAACATTTTCATATATGCTTATTTGAAAAAGTGTAGAATTGATAAAAATATGAAAATGAGCATGAGTTTAATATGGATTAAACATGTCATTGTAATTGTTTCAAGTTGTTATTTTGCTAACACTAATGCATATTTGGATGCACAAATTTTGTGTTTAATGTGTTTTGCAAAAATATACCGAATCTGGCGGTGCATTATCATCCAGACAACCTGAAAACGAACCACGGCCAGAAATGCAATATGAGCCACAATATGAACCAGAACCTGAACAGGAACAACAATAAGAACAACAATATCATAATGATCAACACATAACATATTATGATCCGAAACAAGAATATGTTAATGACTACGTATAATTTTTGATTCATCCAATAATAGAACACCCAACGATTCATGAAGAGCTGTTGCATCCCAATTTGAGATTTGATCAAAGCTGGAGAGATTACCCGACGTACCAAAGTAACAAATTTAAACTGGTAACGAAAAATGTAGAAGTACCGAGGGTAATCAATTGGGAGCCTTTGTAAAGGGTCCAACTAGCTAACTCAGTTAGGCAACATCTGATCCAAAGGTATGAGAACTCTTCTTTTCCCGATTAGGAACGTTTATTCACCATTTGTAGGCCTGTATATAAGGAATGGTGTGTTGAGATTATGAGTACTATATCACTTAATACGGATGTAGTTAGGTTAGGCGATAGGAATTTTCTTAGATTTTTACTTGGCTGTAGGATGTATAGGATGACTGAAATGTCCCGTTCTTATTGATTAAAAACGTTCCATATTAATTGATTTCGTTGCGAGGTTTTGACCACTATATGAGACGTTTTTCAAAGACTACATTCATTTTTAAAACAAACCATAACCTTTATTTTATAAATGAAGGTTTAAAAAGCTTTACGTAGATTATCAAATAATGATAGTCTAAAATATCCTGTTTACACACGACCATTACATAATGGTTTACAATACAAATATGTTACATCGAAATCAGTTTCTTGAATGCAGTTTTTACACAATATCATACAAACATGGACTCCAAATCTTGTCCTTATTTTAGTATGCAACAGCGGAAGCTCTTAATATTCACCTAAGAATAAACATGCTTTAAACGTCAACAAAAATGTTGGTGAGTTATAGGTTTAACCTATATATATCAAATCGTAACAATAGACCACAAGATTTCATATTTCAATACACATCCCATACATAGAGATAAAAATCATTCATATGGTGAACACCTGGTAACCGACATTAACAAGATGCATATATATAAGAATATCCCCATCATTCCGGGACACCCTTCGGATATGATATAAATTTCGAAGTACTAAAGCATCCGGTACTTTGGATGGGGTTTGTTAGGCCCAATAGATCTATCTTTAGGATTCGCGTCAATTAGGGTGTCTGTTCCCTAATTCTTAGATTACCAGACTTAATAAAAAGGGGCATATTCGATTTCGATAATTTAACCATATAATGTAGTTTCACGTACTTGTGTCTATTTTGTAAATCATTTATAAAACCTGCATGTATTCTCATCCCAAAAATATTAGATTTTAAAAGTGGGACTATAACTCACTTTCACAGATTTTTACTTCGTCGAGAAGTAAGACTTGGCCACTATTGATACACGAACCTATAACAATATATACATGTATATTAAAGTATGTTCAAAATATATTTACAACACTTTTAATATATTTTGATGTTTTAAGTTTATTAAGTCAGCTGTCCTCGTTAGTAACCTACAACTAGTTGTCCACAGTTAGATGTACAGAAATAAATCGATAAATATTATCTTGAATCAATCCACGACCCAGTGTATACGTATCTCAGTATTGATCACAACTCAAACTATATATACTTTGGAGTCAACCTCAACCCTGTATAGCTAACTCCAACATTCACATATAGAGTGTCTATGGTTGTTCCGAAATATATATAGATGTGTCGACATGATAGGTCGAAACATTGTATACGTGTCTATGGTATCTCAAGATTACATAATGTACAATACAAGTTGATTAAGTTATGGTTGGAATAGATTTGTTACCAATTTTCACGTAGCTAAAATGAGAAAAATTATCCAATCTTGTTTTACCCATAACTTCTTCATTTTAAATCCGTTTTGAGTGAATCAAATTGCTATGGTTTCATATTGAACTCTATTTTATGAATCTAAATAGAAAAAGTATAGGTTTATAGTCGGGAAAATAAGTTACAAGTCATTTTTGTAAAGGTAGTCATTTCAGTCGAAAGAACGACGTCTAGATGACCATTTTAGAAAACATACTTCCACTTTGAGTTTAACCATAATTTTTGGATATAGTTTCATGTTCATAATAAAAATCATTTTCTCAGAATAACAACTTTTAAATCAAAGTTTATCATAGTTTTTAATTAACTAACCCAAAACAGCCCGCGGTGTTACTACGACGGCGTAAATCCGGTTTTACGGTGTTTTTCGTGTTTCCAGGTTTTAAATCATTAAGTTAGCATATCATATAGATATAGAACATGTGTTTAGTTAATTTTAAAAGTCAAGTTAGAAGGATTAACTTTTGTTTGCGAACAAGTTTAGAATTAACTAAACTATGTTCTAGTGATTACGAGTTTAAACCTTCGAATAAGATAGTTTTATATATATGAATCGAATGATGTTATGAACATCATTACTACCTCAAGTTTAGTAGGTAAACCTACTGGAAGTGACAAGAAATGATCTAGCTTCAAAGGATCTTGGATGGCTTGAAAGTTCTTGAAGTAGGATCATGACACAAAAACAAGTTCAAGTAAGATTTTTACTCGAATTAAGATAGTTTATAGTTATAGAAATTGAATCAAAGTTTGAATATGAATATTACCCTGAATAAGAAAGATAACCTACTATATATAACAAAGGTTTCTTGATCTTAGATGATTACTTAGAATGGATTAGAAAGCTTGGAAGTAAATTAGTAAACTTGAAGGGATTTTTGAACTGTTCTTGAAGTCTTCTTCCTATGATGATTATAGCTTGATTCTTGAAGTGATTTTTTAATGAAGATGATGATTAACTACTGGAAAAATACGTTCATAATAGTGTGTGTGTGTTGAAAGAGAATTAGAAAGAGAATTGGAAGTGAAATGGAGTGAATGATGAGTGGTAATTGGTGAGTGGTGAGTGGGGTTAAAAGGAGTTCTAGTTAGTTGACTAGCTCATGGTAGAAGTTAAAATTGATTAGTCATACATGACATAATCAAGAGTGGAATCCCATGCTAGTTCCTATTGGTATATACCCATAGTAAGTACGTTTTAAAGCTGTGTATAATACGGGTAAGAATACGACTAGAATTCTTGATGAAAGAAAAGAATGGGAAAGTAACTGTAACCATTTTCGTTAAGTATGAGTGTTTTGATATATGTCTTGAAGTCTTCCAAAAGTATTTTAATACATCTAAATACACTACATGTATATACATTTTAACTGAGTCGTTAAGTCATCGTTAGTCGTTACATGTAAGTGTTGTTTTGAAACCTTTAAGTTAACGATCTCAATTAATGTTGTTAACCCATTGTTTATTATATCTAATGAGATGTTAAATTATTATATTATCATGATATTATGATATATTAATATATCTTAATATGATATATATACATTTAAATGTCGTTACAACGATAATCGTTACATATATGTCTCGTTTCGAAATCCTTAAGTTAGTAGTCTTGTTTATATGTATATAACTCATTGTTAATATACTTATGGAGATACTTACTTATCATAATCTCATGTTAACCATATGTATATCCATATATATATATATATCGTCATGTCGTTTTTACAAGTTTTAACGTTCGTGAATCGCCGGTCAACTTGGGTGGTCAAGTGTCTATATGAAACATATTTCAATTAATCAAGTCTTAACAAGTTTGATTGCTGAACATGTTGGAAACATTTAATCATGTAAATATCAATCTCAATTAATATATATAAACATGGAAAAGTTCGGGTCACTACAGTACCTACCCGTTAAATAAATTTCGTTCCGAAATTTTAAACAGTTGAAGGTGTTGACGAATCTTCTAGAAATAGATGCGGGTATTTCTTCTTCATCTGATCTTCACGCTCCCAGGTGAACTCGGGTCCTCTACGAGCATTCCATCGAACCTTAACAATTGGTATCTTGTTTTTCTTAAGTCTTTTAACCTCACGATCCATTATTTCGACGGGTTCTTCGATGAATTGAAGTTTTTCGTTGATTTGGATTTCATCTAACGGAATAGTGAGATCTTCTTTAGCAAAACATTTCTTCAAATTCGATACGTGGAAAGTGTTATGTACAGCCGCGAGTTGTTGAGGTAACTCAAGTCGGTAAGCTACTGGTCCGACACGATCAATAATCTTGAATGGTCCAATATACCTTGGATTTAATTTCCCTTGTTTACCAAATCGAACAACGCCTTTCCAAGGTGCAACTTTAAGCATGACCATCTCTCCAATTTCAAATTCTATATCTTTTCTTTTAATGTCAGCGTAGCTCTTTTGTCGACTTTGAGCAGTTTTCAACCGTTGTTGAATTTGGATGATCTTCTCGGTAGTTTCTTGTATAATCTCCGGACCCGTAATCTGTCTATCCCCCACTTCACTCCAACAAATCGGAGACCTGCACTTTCTACCATAAAGTGCTTCAAACGGCGCCATCTCAATGCTTGAATGGTAGCTGTTGTTGTAGGAAAATTCTGCTAACGGTAGATGTCGATCCCAACTGTTTCCGAAATCAATAACACATGCTCGTAGCATGTCTTCAAGCGTTTGTATCGTCCTTTCGCTCTGCCCATCAGTTTGTGGATGATAGGCAGTACTCATGTCTAGACGAGTTCCTAATGCTTGCTGTAATGTCTGCCAGAATCTTGAAATAAATCTACCATCCCTATCAGAGATAATAGAGATTGGTATTCCATGTCTGGAGACGACTTCCTTCAAATACAGTTGTGCTAACTTCTCCATCTTGTCATCTTCTCTTATTGGCAGGAAGTGTGCTGATTTGGTGAGACGATCAACTATTACCCAAATAGTATCAAAACCACTTGCAGTCCTTGGCAATTTAGTGATGAAATCCATGGTAATGTTTTCCCATTTCCATTCCGGGATTTCGGGTTGTTGAAGTAGACCTGATGGTTTCTGATGCTCAGCTTTGACCTTAGAACACGTCAAACATTCTCCTACATATTTAGCAACATCGGCTTTCATACCCGGCCACCAAAAATGTTTCTTGAGATCCTTGTACATCTTTCCCGTTCCAGGATGTATTGAGTATCTGGTTTTATGAGCTTCTCTAAGTACCATTTCTCTCATATCTCCAAATTTTGGTACCCAAATCCTTTCAGCCCTATACCGGGTTCCGTCTTCCCGAATATTAAGATGCTTCTCCGATCCCTTGGGTATTTCATCCTTTAAATTTCCCTCTTTTAAAACTCCTTGTTGCGCCTCCTTTATTTGAGTAGTAAGGTTATTATGAATCATTATATTCATAGATTTTACTCGAATGGGTTCTCTGTCCTTCCTGCTCAAGGCATCGGCTACCACATTTGCCTTTCCCGGGTGGTAACGAATCTCAAAGTCGTAATCATTCAACAATTCAATCCACCTACGCTGCCTCATATTCAGTTGTTTCTGATTAAATATGTGTTGAAGACTTTTGTGGTCGGTATATATAATACTTTTGACCCCATATAAGTAGTGCCTCCAAGTCTTTAATGCAAAAACAACCGCGCCTAATTCCAAATCATGCATCGTATAATTTTGCTCGTGAATCTTTAATTGTCTAGACGCATAAGCAATCACCTTCGTTCGTTGCATTAATACACAACCGAGACCTTGCTTTGATGCGTCACAATAAATCACAAAATCATCATTCCCTTCAGGCAATGACAATATAGGTGCCGTAGTTAGCTTTTTCTTCAATAACTGAAACGCTTTCTCTTGTTCATCCTTCCATTCAAATTTCTTCCCTTTATGCGTTAATGCAGTCAAGGGTTTTGCTATTCTGGAAAAGTCTTAGATGAACCTTCTGTAGTAACCAGCTAGTCCTAAAAACTGGCGTATGTGTTTCGGAGTTTTCGGGGTTTCCCACTTTTCAACAGTTTCTATCTTTGCCGGATCCACCTTAATACCTTTTTTGTTCACTATGTGACCGAGGAATTGAACTTCTTCCAACCAAAATGCACACTTTGAAAATTTAGCGTACAATTCTTCCTTCCTCAATACTTCTAACACCTTTCTCAAATGTTCACCGTGTTCTTGGTCATTCTTTGAGTAAATAAGTATGTCATCAATGAAAACAATGACAAACTTGTCAAGGTATTTTCCACACACTCGGTTCATAAGGTCCATGAACACAGCTGGTGCATTAGTTAAACCAAATGGCATGACCATAAACTCGTAATGACCGTAACGTGTTCTGAAAGCAGTCTTTGGAATATCATCTTCATTTACCCGCATTTGATGATACCCAGAACGTAAGTCAATCTTTGAATAAACAGACGAGCCTTGTAATTGATCAAATAAGTCATCGATTCTCGGTAGTGGGTAGCGGTTCTTGATGGTAAGTTTGTTCAACTCTCGGTAGTCGATACACAACCTGAATGTACCATCTTTCTTCTTGACAAACAAAACAGGAGCTCCCCACGGTGATGTGCTTGGTCGAATGAAACCACGCTCTAAAATTTCTTGTAATTGGCTTTGCAGTTCTTTCATCTCGCTGGGTGCGAGTCTGTAAGGAGCACGAGCTATTGGTGCAGCTCCTGGTACAAGATCTATTTGAAATTCATCGGATCGATGTGGGGGTAATCCCGGTAATTCTTTCGGAAATACATCGGGAAATTCTTTTGCAATGGGAACATCATTGATGCTCTTTTCTTCAGTTTGTACTTTTTCGACGTGTGCTAGAACAGCATAGCAACCTTTTCTTATTAGTTTTTGTGCCTTCAAATTACTAATAAGATGTAGCTTCGTGTTGCCCTTTTCTCCGTACACCATTAAGGGTTTTCCTTTTTCTCGTATAATGCGAATTGTATTTTTGTAACAATCGATCTCTGCTTTCACTTCTTTCAACCAGTCCATACCGATTATCACATCAAAACTCCCTAACTCTACTGGTATCAAATCAATCTTAAATGTTTCGCTAACCAGTTTAATTTCTCGATTCCGACATATATTATCTGCTGAAATTAATTTACCATTTGCTAATTCGAGTAAAAATTTACTATCCAAAGGCGTCAATGGACAACTTAATTTAGCACAAAAATCTCTACTCATATAGCTTCTATCCGCACCCGAATCAAATAAAACGTAAGCAGATTTATTGTCAATAAGAAACGTACCCGTAACAAGCTCCGGGTCTTCCTGTGCCTCTGCCGCATTAATATTGAAAACTCTTCCGCGGCCTTGTCCATTCGTGTTCTCCTGGTTCGGGCAATTTCTAATAATGTGGCCCGGTTTTCCACATTTATAACAAACTACATTGGCATAACTTGCTCCGACACTACTTGCTCCGCCATTACTCATTCCGACACCATTTGTTCCTTTCGTTCTATTAACCCCTGGTCCGTAGACCTCACACTTCGCCGCGCTATGACCATTTCTTTTACACTTGTTGCAAAATTTGGTGCAGAACCCCGAGTGATACTTTTCACACCTTTGGCATAGCTGCTTCTGATTGTTGTTGTTGTTGCGGTTATTATTGTTGTTGGGATGATTGTTGTAGTTGCTGTTGTTGTTGTTGTTGCTGTTGTTGTTGTTGTTGTTGGGCCGTTTGTTGATGTTGCGATTGTTGGGATAATTGTTGCGATTATTGTTGTAATTGCTGTTGTTGTTGTATTGGTGATTCTTATCACCGTTTTCCTCCCACTTTCTTTTGACTTGCTTCACATTGGCCTCTTCAGCAGTCTGTTCTTTAATTCTTTCTTCAATCTGGTTCACTAGTTTGTGAGCCATTCTACATGCCTGTTGTATGGAGGCGGGCTCGTGTGAACTTATATCTTCTTGGATTCTTTCCGGTAATCCTTTCACAAACGCGTCGATCTTCTCTTCCTCATCTTCGAATGCTCCCGGACACAATAGGCACAATTCTGTGAATCGTCTTTCGTACTTGGTAATATCAAATCCTTGGGTTCGTAACCCTCTAAGTTCTGTCTT
The DNA here is from genome assembly GCF_046630445.1 of Rutidosis leptorrhynchoides. Classification (NCBI taxonomy): domain Eukaryota; kingdom Viridiplantae; phylum Streptophyta; class Magnoliopsida; order Asterales; family Asteraceae; genus Rutidosis; species Rutidosis leptorrhynchoides. The sequence continues at coordinate 205,688,205 of NC_092336.1, read as the reverse complement.
GAGCTTATTGACCTCGGTTCTGGGACGGTACTTCTCGTTCATCAAGTGCTTGAATGCTGACCACGGTAGTGCGTACGCATCGTCTTGTCCCACTTGCTCTAGATAGGTATTCCACCATGTTAACGTAGAACCTGTGAAGGTATGCGTAGCGTACTTTACTTTGTCCTCTTTAGTACACTTACTTATGGCAAACACCGATTCGACCTTCTCGGTCCACCGTTTCAATCCGATCGGTCCTTCGGTTCCATCAAATTCCAAAGGTTTGCAGGCAGTGAATTCTTTGTAGGTGCATCCTACACGATTTCCTGTACTGCTAGATCTAAGGTTATTGTTGGTATGTAGCGCAGCCTGTACTGCGGCTATGTTTGAAGCTAGAAAAGTACGGAATTCCTCTTCATTCATATTCACGGTGTGTCGAGTAGTCGGTGCCATTTCCTTCAAAATAGTCAAATGGAACAAGTTAATCATACAGAATATTAAGAGTAGTTAATAGTATTTCGTAGCATAATATGAACTCATTTATAAAAGCTTTTTCTTCATATTAGCGTTTTATAAGTTTAAATTCGGGTAGTACCTACCCGTTAAGTTCATACTTAGTAGCTAATATACAATTCAACTACTACAATTCTATATGAAAAACTGATTATAATAATATTTCGCGTTCAAACTTTTATACAATATTTTACAAACTTACAATACCGCTTATTTTACATAAAGCATGAAATATAGCACACAATAACTTTGATACAAGATAGTTGTGAAGATAATTCTAGCTACTACACAAGTCGTTCAGCAAAGGCAATAAAGACACGTAATTCATACGTCCAGAAACAAGTCATGCATTCTGGTTTTACTAGGACTACTTCCCATCCTTGGTCTTGTGGAACATAACCGTTATGGCCGTTGATAAGATAGCGTGTTGTAACGTCGTCAAAGGGACGAGGGTTACGTAACGTCCAACAGTCCCGTAACAATCTAAAAACCTCATTTCTTACCCCAATTACCGACTCCGTCACTTGTGGGAACGTTTTGTTTAATAGTTGTAGGCCGATGTTCTTGTTCTCACTTTGGTGAGAAGTGAACATTACTAATCCGTAAGCATAACATGCTTCTTTATGTTACATGTTAGCCGCTTTTTCTAAATCACAAAGTCCAATATTCGGATATATTGAGTCAAAATAATTTCTTAACCCATTGCGTAAAATAGCATTTGGGTTCCCCGCAATATATGCGTCAAAGTAAACACATCGTAACTTATGGATTTCCCAATGTGATATCCCCCATCTTTCGAACGAAAGCCTTTTATAAACCAAGGCATTCTTGGAACGTTCTTCGAATGTCTTACAAACTGATCTCGCCTTAAATAGTTATGCCGAAGAATTCTGACCGACTCTAGACAAGATTTAATCAATCATGTCTCCGGGTAGGTCTCTTAAAATATTGGGTTGTCAATCCATTTTGTGTTTTTATACTGTAAAATAGACAAGAGTTAGATTCATAAAAAAATACTTATTAATACAAGCAATTTTTACATATATCATAAAGCATAAGCACACTATATTACATATATTACACCACACGAATACAACTATCTTATTCCGACTCGCTTGTTTCTTCTTCTTCTTCGATTTTGGTTCGTTTTGCCAAGTTTCTAGGGATATATGATGTTCCCCTAATAGGAGCCGTCGTTATCCACATTGGTTTAGAAAAACCTGGTGGTTTAGAGGTTCCCGGGTCATTGTTACAACTTAAGGACTTCGGGGGTTGACGATATATATAAAGTTCATCGGGGTTCGAATTAGATTTCTCTATTTTTATGCCCTTTCCTTTATTATTTTCTTTTGCCTTTTTAAATTCAGTTGGGGTAATTTCTATAACATCATCGGAATTCTCGTCGGAATCCGATTCATCGGAGAATTGGTAATCCTCCCAATATTTTGCTTCCTTGGCGGAAACACCATTGACCATAATTAACCTTGGTCGGTTGGTTGAGGATTTTCTTTTACTTAACCGTTTTATTATTTCCCCCACCGGTTCTATTTCTTCATCCGGTTCCGATTCTTCTTCCGGTTCCGACTCTTCTTCCGGTTCCTCTTCGGGAACTTGTGAATCAGTCCACGAATCATTCCAATTTACATTTGACTCTTCATTATTATTAGGTGAGTCAATGGGACTTGTTCTAGAGGTAGACATCTATCACATAATATCAAACGCGTTAAGAGATTAATATATCACATAATATTCACATGTTAAAAATATATAGTTTCCAACAAAATTTGTTAAGCAATCATTTTTCAAGTAAACACAGTCGAAGTCCAGACTCACTAATGCATCCTAACAAACTAGATAAGACACACTAATGCAAAAGTCTGGTTCTCTAAGACCAACGCTCGGATACCAACTGAAATGTCCCGTTCTTATTGATTAAAAACGTTCCATATTAATTGATTTCGTTGCGAGGTTTTGACCTCTATATGAGACGTTTTTCAAAGACTGCATTCATTTTTAAAATAAACCATAACCTTTATTTTATAAATGAAGGTTTAAAAAGCTTTACGTAGATTATCAAATAATGATAATCTAAAATATCCTGTTTACACACGACCATTACATAATGGTTTACAATACAAATATGTTACATCGAAATCAGTTTCTTGAATGCAGTTTTTACACAATATCATACAAACATGAACTCCAAATCTTGTCCTTATTTTAGTATGCAACAGCGGAAGCTCTTAATATTCACCTGAGAATAAACATGCTTTAAACATCAACAAAAATGTTGGTGAGTTATAGGTTTAACCTATATATATCAAATCGTAACAATAGACCACAAGATTTCATATTTCAATACACATCCCATACATAGAGATAAAAATCATTCATATGGTGAACACCTGGTAACCGACATTAACAAGATGCATATATATAAGAATATCCCCATCATTCCGGGACACCCTTCGGATATGATATAAATTTCGAAGTACTAAAGCATCCGGTACTTTGGATGGGGTTTGTTAGACCCAATAGATCTATCTTTAGGATTCGCGTCAATTAGGGTGTCTGTTCCCTAATTCTTAGATTACCAGACTTAATAAAAAGGGGCATATTCGATTTCGATAATTTAACCATAGAATGTAGTTTCACGTACTTGTGTCTATTTTGTAAATCATTTATAAAACCTGCATGTATTCTCATCCCAAAAATATTAGATTTTAAAAGTGGGACTATAACTCACTTTCACAGATTTTTACTTCGTCGAGAAGTAAGACTTGGCCACTGTTGATTCACGAACCTATAACAATATATACACGTATATTAAAGTATGTTCAAAATATATTTACAACACTTTTAATATATTTTGATGTTTTAAGTTTATTAAGTCAGCTGTCCTCGTTAGTAACCTACAACTAGTTGTCCACAGTTAGATGTACAGAAATAAATCGATAAATATTATCTTGAATCAATCCACGACCCAGTGTATACGTATCTCAGTATTGATCACAACTCAAACTATATATATTTTGGAATCAACCTCAACCTTGTATAGCTAACTCCAACATTCACATATAGAGTGTCTATGGTTGTTCCGAAATATATATAGATGTGTCGACATGATAGGTCAAAACATTGTATACGTGTCTATGGTATCTCAAGATTACATAATGTACAATACAAGTTGATTAAGTTATGGTTGGAATAGATTTGTTACCAATTTTCACGTAGCTAAAATGAGAAAAATTATCCAATCTTGTTTTACCCATAACTTCTTCATTTTAAATCCGTTTTGAGTGAATCAAATTGCTATGGTTTCATATTGAACTCTATTTTATGAATCTAAACAGAAAAAGTATAGGTTTATAGTCGGAAAAATAAGTTACAAGTCGTTTTTGTAAAGGTAGTCATTTCAGTCGAAAGAACGACGTCTAGATGACCATTTTAGAAAACATACTTCCACTTTGAGTTTAACCATAATTTTTGGATATAGTTTCATGTTCATAATAAAAATCATTTTCTCAGAATAACAACTTTTAAATCAAAGTTTATCATAGTTTTTAATTAACTAACCCAAAACAGCCCGCGGTGTTACTACGACGGCGTAAATCCGGTTTTAAGGTGTTTTTCGTGTTTCCAGGTTTTAAATCATTAAGTTAGCATATCATATAGATATAGAACATGTGTTTAGTTAATTTTAAAAGTCAAGTTAGAAGGATTAACTTTTGTTTGCGAACAAGTTTAGAATTAACTAAACTATGTTCTAGTGATTACGAGTTTAAACCTTCGAATAAGATAGTTTTATATATATGAATCGAATGATGTTATGAACATAATTACTACCTCAAGTTTAGTAGGTAAACCTACTGGAAGTGACAAGAAATGATCTAGCTTCAAAGGATCTTGGATGGCTTGAAAGTTCTTGAAGTAGGATCATGACACAAAAACAAGTTCAAGTAAGATTTTTACTCGAATTAAGATAGTTTATAGTTATAGAAATTGAATCAAAGTTTGAATATGAATATTACCTTGAATAAGAAAGATAACCTACTGTATATAACAAAGGTTTCTTGATCTTAGATGATTACTTAGAATGGATTAGAAAGCTTGGAAGTAAATTAGTAAACTTGAAGGGATTTTTGAAGTGTTCTTGAAGTGTTCTTCCTATGATGATTATAGCTTGATTCTTGAAGTGATTTTTTGATGAAGATGATGATTAACTACTGGAAAAATACGTTCATAATAGTGTGTGTGTGTTGAGAGAGAATTAGAAAGAGAATTGGAAGTGAAATGGAGTGAATGATGAGTGGTAATTGGTGAGTGGTGAGTGGGGTTAAAAGGAGTTCTAGTTAGTTGACTAGCTCATGGTAGAAGTTAAAATTGATTAGTAATACATGACATAATCAAGAGTGGAATCCCATGCTAGTTCCTATTGGTATATACCCATAGTAAGTACGTTTTGAAGCTGTGTATAATACGGGTAAGAATACGACTAGAATTCTTGATGAAAGAAAAGAATGGGAAAGTAACTGTAACCATTTTCGTTAAGTATGAGTGTTTTGATATATGTCTTGAAGTCTTCCAAAAGTATTTTAATACATCTAAATACACTACATGTATATACATTTTAACTGAGTCGTTAAGTCATCGTTAGTCGTTACATGTAAGTGTTGTTTTGAAACCTTTAAGTTAACGATCTCAATTAATGTTGTTAACCCATTGTTTATTATATCTAATGAGATGTTAAATTATTATATTATCATGATATTATGATATATTAATATATCTTAATATGATATATATACATTTAAATGTCGTTACAACGATAATCGTTACATATATGTCTCGTTTCGAAATCCTTAAGTTAGTAGTCTTGTTTATATGTATATAACTCATTGTTAATATACTTATGGAGATACTTACTTATCATAATCTCATATTAACCATATGTATATCCATATATATATATCGTCATGTCGTTTTTACAAGTTTTAACGTTCGTGAATCGCCGGTCAACTTGGGTGGTCAAGTGTCTATATGAAACATATTTTAATTAATCAAGTCTTAACAAGTTTGATTGCTTAACATGTTGGAAACATTTAATCATGTAAATATCAATCTCAATTAATATATATAAACATGGAAAATTTCGGGTCACTACAATGTCCATGCTGGACATGGCCAGGGCTTTACAGATTTACACTCCTTCTGAATTACTATTACCTGATTGTACAAATTTGATTTATCATGGTGAAAGGGTAGATAGGAATTTTGACGCGGACGCCGTCTGGAGGCGTATGTCAAATTATAATGTTTTTACGCGGGGAGGAAGACACTCCTATTTAGATATTAACAAAGCCGAGCTTCGTATAATACATAGATTCTTAGCAAACTCGATTACACAAAGAGTTAACAAAAAGGAGAAAATGACTCTACACGATTTATTTTACCTTAAGTATATTCGAAACACTAGAAGCTTTGTTAATATTCCCTACTGTGTTGGTTTTTATCTGTCCAAAATGGTGGAAGGAATACAGGACGGGGGAATAATAGGAGGGGGTATTTTTGTTACTCTCATTGGAGAGTATTTAGGCGTAGATATGGATCAAGGGGGTCCACTGATGGTGTGTAGGGAATAGGTTGAGACTTTAGGATTGCGGGTCTATCAGGGTGCAAAGGTATTAAAGAGCAGACGCAATCAGGCAGTACCATATCAGGGCCCTCATCCACAGGTAGAGAGAGGATCAGATGAGGAAATGGAGGAAGCGGATGACATTAGGGATGTCATTAGGGAGGCTGTTACTGACGTTTACCAGCGTATAGATGAGGTAGAAATGACAAACGAAACTAGACATAGTCAGTACGAGCAGTGTCACGCCGAGAATGTGTACGAGCATTCCAGGAAACGACAGCATGATAGATGGCACTATCATCAATATCAAATCATGAGCCAGCTATCACCTCAGGTACCAAATAAATACGTACCAACCCGACCTGCTTACTATCCACCACACCAGCCTGATATGCGACTACCATTTACTCTCTACGACCCCAACCAAGCCTATCAGTACACCTATAACCAACCGTGGAAACCGACCGATGACGTGAACTGGAACCCCTATCCAGATTGATACAGTTCCCGTTGGTGATTTTTATCTTTTATCTTTTATTATTTTTATTTACTTATGTTTAAAACATATAATATTGTGATACTTTTATGTAATTCTCAACATTTTTTTATTTTGTTACTAATATTTCGTATTTATAATTTGAAAGTGGGATGTTAAGTCCCATTTCAAATTACCATGCATGTTATTATTTGTATGTATGTATATTGTCAATTGTACACAACAGGGTAAAACAGCGAACTTTCAAAGACTGGCATTAAGTTCAGCAAAAGCTTTTAATTTTGACGACAAAACGAAAAACAAATGTGATGTAACAACAAGACGGAATGAATAAATGATGTGCACCATTTATCATTCAACATAAACAACAATATGTTTGGAAACTTTGGTAAAATTTAATCATTTTTCTACGCTAATCACCCTCAATAATTTAAATTGTTACTGATTTCTTGCAAATGAGGGTATTGCAAGATCTTAAGTGTGGGAAGGGGTTAAATTCTTTCGGATTATTAAAATTTTAAATTTAAACACTTGGTTACCATTAAAAATACTAGTAACGCTGTAGTTGTATTAGAATCTAGTGCTCTCTGATAATAAAGAACAGCCATAGTCTTAAATACTGACTACCCAATTCTAGTAAAATTTTTCAAAATTTTCAACTAAATGAACTCAAAATCATGTTTATACATATTTATGAAGGATAAAACTAGGTGTTAACACCGAAATTATTGTTACCTCGGAAAGGACATAAATTGAGAAACAACCCAAAATGTTTGAATTCATTTAAAATAGAATAGAGGAGAATAAAAAGGCAAAGAAAGGAAAATAAAAGCCAAGTGTGGGAAAAATTTACCAAGTTATTTAAAACATATATCACATATTTTTGTACAAATAATTGAAGATACTTTTGTTTTGGACGATATTAATCAGTTTTACCCAGTTTATTGTAATATAAATGAAATTTAAAAGGAAGTAAAGTCTTTCGAGAGAAAAATATACGCGCTTCTTGATTTAGGTCAGGAAGTTATCGTCCAGACCAGTTGTAGAGTCTACGAAAAACCTTGAAAAGCTTTCTCGAAAATCAGCTGGAAATCCACGGACCTCAGCATCAAACAGGGTCGCCAAGTGGTAAGACTTATCCTAACCATGAGAGGATCTGTCTCGTACAATGGGGGGCACCATGCAAATTAGCTTATAAGACTAATGAATCAGATCTCCAGAAAGGATAATCTCCTTAAAAGATCAAAAATTAGCTTTTAAGCCTGATATTACTCAATCCTTGAGATTGACCTTAAAGATTGAGAATTACAAACTCATGGAATTCAATGATATCTAAACTCGAGCTTGAACGAGAAAATATTTTGATCAAATTTCAAACCGATTTGTTTTCTGAAAACCCATTTTCAATGCGTTCATTACCATTGAACGTAAAATCCTAGGAATTCACCTGGAATTCATTAGGTCACTTGAACCAAATCGGGTGTCAACCATAAGAACGGTGGTTGCATATCATGGTCGAAGACAGGACCTTGTGCTAGATCGAAAAACTATAGTGTGATCTTTACTATTGCTCCTACAAAGGATAGTAATTGTATCCGACACGAGATAGACCATAATTAAAAGCATGTCACGGGACATTGCCTTAACAGTTGCTTGTTCAACGCTTTTCTTGACAACCGAACGGTAGTTTATCGAAAGGTAATATACGGAGCAAGTATACTGGACGTGTTGCTTTCCCAATACAAGGTTAGCAAGTGGGTGTGTAACACCCCATTTTTCTCCGTACATGATTTATAAGTGTATTGTGTATGTACGATAGGCGTATGAAGGGTTGGGGACATATTCGAGTGTTAAGGTCTTATATGCAAGGAAATGAGTCAGACCACGTTGAACGTCGCGGCGCGACAAAGGAGGCCGCAGCGCGGCATTTAACTGGAATCCAGATCAGAAGCTTGAAAAAAAATGATCCCAGAACTAGGCAAATGTCGCGGCACGACATTTAAGGCCGGGGCGCGGCATTCTTTGCAAACTGGTGCCGGATTTTTGTAATATTACATGAGAAGCAAGGGCATTTTGGTCTTTTCACGTTTGAACCAGATTTGAGGCTTTAACCTCATCCACTCATTCATTTTCCTAAATTCATTTTCCTTTTCTTTTCATTTTTCTCTCAAAACTCAAACACCCATTTGATTTCAAAGGGATTTTTGGAAAGGAAGAAGCGGGATTTGATCTTTGGCGTAGTTGATGTAGTGACCCGAACATTTCCATGTTTATATATATATTAAATGAAATTGTTATAATTAAGTGTTTCCAACATGTTAAGCAATCAAACTTGTTAAGACTTGATTAATTGAAATAGGTTTCATATAGACAATTGACCACCCAAGTTGACCGGTGATTCACGAACGTTAAAACTTGTAAAAACTATATGATGACATATATATGGATATATATATATATATATATATATATATATATATATATATATATATATATATATATATATATATATATATATATATATATATATATATATATATATATATATATATATATAGTTAACATGATATTATGATAAGTAAACACATTATTAAGTATATTAACAATGAACTACATATGTAAAAACAAGACTACTAACTTAATGATTTTGAAACGAGACATATATGTAACGATTATCGTTGTAACGACATTTAATGTATATATATCATATTAAGATATATTAATACATCATGATATCATGATAATGTAATAATTTAACATCTCATTTGATTTAATAAACAATGGGTTAAAAACATTTAACAAGATCGTTAACCTAATGGTTTCAAAACAACACTTACATGTAACGACTAACGATGACTTAACGACTCAATTAAAATGTATATACATGTAGTGTTTTAATATGTATTCATATACTTTTGAAAGACTTCAATACACTTATCAAAATACTTCTACTTAACAAAAATGCTTACAATTACATCCTCGTTCAGTTTCATCAACAATTCTACTCGTATGCACCCGTATTCGTACTCGTACAATACACAGCTTTTAGATGTATGTACTATTGGTATATACACTCCAATGATAAGCTCTTAGCAGCCCATGTGAGTCACCTAACACATGTGGGAACCATCATTTGGCAACTAGCATGAAATATCTCATAAAATTACAAAAATATGAGTAATCATTCATGACTTATTTACATGAAAACAAAATTACATATCCTTTATATCTAATCCATACACCAACGACCAAAAACACCTAAAAACACTTTCATTTTTCAATTTTCTTCATCTAATTGATCTCTCTCAAGTTCTATCTTCAAGTTCTAAGTGTTCTTCATAAATTCCAAAAGTTCTAGTTTCATAAAATCAAGAATACTTCCAAGATTGCAAGTTTACTTCCAAGTTTTCTAAATTCATTCCAAGTAATCATCCAAGATCAAGAAACCTTTGTTATTAACAGCAGGTTATCTTTCTAATACAAGGTAATAATCATATTCAAACTTTAATTCAATTTCTATAACTATAACAATCTTATTTCGAGTGGAAATCTTAATTGAAATTGTTTTTGTGTCATGATTCTGCTTCAAGAACTTTCAAGACATCCAAAGATCCTTTGAAGCTAGATCCATTTTTCTCATTTCCAGTAAGTTTATCCAAGGAACTTAAGGTAGTAATGATGTTCATAACATCATTCGATTCATACATAAAAAGCTATCATATTCGAAGTGGTAAACTTGTAATCACTAGAACATAGTTTAGTTAATTCTAAACTTGTTCGCAAATAAAGTTAATCCTTCTAACTACACTTTTAAAATCAACTATACACATGATATATATCTATATGATATGCTAACTTAATGATTTAAAACCTGGAAACACGATAAACACCATAAAACCGGATTTACGCCGTTGTAGTTACAACAGGGGGCTGTTTTGGTTTGGATAATTAAAAACTATGAAAAACTTTGATTTGAAAGCTATACTTATGGGAAAATGATTTTTATTATGAACATGAAACCATATCCAAAAATCATGGTTAAACTCAAAGTGAAAGTATGTTTTTCAAAACAGTCATCAAGATGTCGTTCTTTCGACGGAAATGACTACCTCTTTCAAAAATGACTTGTAACTTGTATTTCCGACTATAAACCTATACCTTTTCTGTTTAGTTTCATAAAGTCAAGTTCAATACGAAACCGTGGCTGCTTAAATCACTCAAAACGGATTAGAAACGAAGAAATGGCGAGCAAAACAAAATTGGTAAAAACTACTCATTTTAGCTACGTGAAAATTGGTAACAAATCTATTCCAACCATAACTTAATCAACTTGTATTGTATATTATGTAATCTTGAGATACCATAGACACGTATACAATGTTTCGACCTATCATGTCGACACATCTATATATATTTCGGAACAACCATAGACACTCTATATGTGAATGTTGGAGTTAGCTATACAGGGTTGAGGTTGATTCCAAAATATATATAGTTTGAGTTGTGATCAATACTGAGATACGTATACACTGGGTCGTGGATTGATTCAAGATAATATTTATCGATTTATTTCTGTACATCTAACTGTGGACAACTAGTTGTAGGTTACTAACGAGGACATCTGACTTAATAAATTAAAACATCAAAATGTATTAAAAGTGTTGTAAATATATTTTAAACATACTTTGATATATATGTACATATTTGTTATAGGTTCGTGAATCAACCAGTGGCCAAGTCTTACTTCCCGACGAAGTAAAAATCTGTGAAAGTGAGTTATAGTCCCACTTTTAAAATCTAATATTTTTGGGATGAGAATACATGCAGGTTTTATAAATGATTTACAAAATAGACACAAGTACGTGAAATTACATTCTATGGTTGAATTATCGAAATCGAATTTGCCCCTTTTTATTAAGTCTGGTAATCTAAGAATTAGGGAACTGACACCCGAATTGACGCGAATCCTAAAGATAGATCTATTGGGCCTAACAAACCCCATCCAAAGTACCGGATGCTTTAGTACTTTGAAATTTATATCATATCCGAAGGGTGTCCCGGAATGATGGGGATATTCTTATATATGCATCTTGTTAATGTCGGTTACCAGGTGTTCACCATATGAATGATTTTTATCTCTATGTATGGGATGTGTATTGAAATATGAAATCTTGTGGTCTATTGTTACGATTTGATATATATAGGTTAAACCTATAACTCACCAACATTTTTGTTGACGTTTAAAGCATGTTTATTCTCAGGTGAATACTAAGAGCTTCCGCTGTTGCATACTAAAATAAGGACAAGATTTGAAGTCCATGTTTGTATGATATTGTGTAAAAACTGCATTCAAGAAACATATGTCGATGTAATATATTTCTATTGTAAACCATTATGTAATGGTCGTGTGTAAACAGTATATTTTAGATTATCATTATTTGATAATCTACATAATTTTTTTAAATGGTTGTTTTAAAAATGAATGCAGTCTTTGAAAAACGTCTCATATAGAGGTCAAAACCTCGCAACGAAATCAATTAATATGGAACGTTTATAATCAATATGAATGGGACATTTCAGTTGGTATCCGAGCGTTGGTCTTAGAGAACTAGAATTTTGCATTAGTGTGTCTTATCGAGTTTGTTAGGATGCATTAGTGAGTCTGGACTTCGACCGTGTTTACTTGAAAAATGATTGCTTAACAAATTTTGTTGGAAACTATATATTTTTAACATGTGAATATTATGTGATATATTAATCTCTTAACGTGTTTGATATTATGTGATAGATGTCTACCTCTAATACAAGTCCCATTGACTCACCTAATAATAATGAAGAGTCAAATGTAATTTGGAATGACTCGTGGACTGATTCACAAGTTCCCGAAGAGGAACCGGAAGAAGAATCGGAATCGGAAGAAGAATCGAAACCGGAGGAGGAGGAACCGGAAGAAGAAATAGAACCGGTGGGGGAAATAATAAAACGGTTAAGTAAAAGAAAATCCTCAACCAACCGACCAAGGTTAATTATGGTCAACGGTGTTTCCGCCAAGGAAGCAAAAAATTGGGAGGATTACCAATTCTCCGATGAATCGGATCCCGACGAGGATTCCGATGATGTTATAGAAATTACCCCAACTGAATTTAAAAAGGAAAAAGAGAACAATAAGGGAAAGGGCATAAAAATAGAGAAATCTGATTCCAACCCCGATGAACTTTATATGTATCGTCAACACCCGTGTTTCTTAAGTTGTAACAAAAACCCGGGAACCTCTAAACCACCAAGTTTTTCTAGACCAATGTGGAAAACGACGGCTCGTATTAGGGGAACATCATATATCTCTAGAAACTTGGCAAAACGAACCAAAACCGAAGAAGAAAAAACGAGCGAGTCAGAATAAGATAGTTGTATTCGTGTGGTGTAATATATGTAATATAGTGTGCTTATGCTTTATGATATATGTAAAAATTGCTTGTATTAATAAGTATTTTTTTTATAAATCTAACTCTTGTCTATTTTACAGTATAAAAACACAAAATGGATAGACAACCCAATATTTTAAGAGACCTACCCGGAGACATGATTGATGAAATCTTGTCTAGAGTCAGTCAGAATTCCTCGGCACAACTATTTAAGGCGAGATCAGTTTGTAAAACATTCGAAGAACGTTCCAAGAATGCCTTGGTTTATTAAAGGCTTTCGTTCGAAAGATGGGGGATATCACATTGGGAAATCCATAAGTTACGATGTGTTTACTTTGATGCATATATTGCGGGGAACCCAAATGCTATTTTACGCAACGGGTTAAGAAATTATTTTGACTCAATATATCCGAATATAGGACTTCGTGATTTAGAAAAAGCGGCTAACATGCAACATAAGGAAGCATGTTATGCTTACGGGTTAGTAATATTCGCTTCTCACCAAAGTGAGAACAAGAACATCGGGCTACAACTATTAAACAAAATGTTCCCACAAGTGACGGAGTCGGTAATTGGGGTAAGAAATGAGGTTTTTAGATTGTTACGGGACTGTTGGACATTACGTAACCCTCGTCCCTTTGACGACGTTACAACACGCTGTCTTATCAACAGCCATAACGGTTATGTTCCACAAGACCAAGGATGGGAAGTAGTCCTAGTAAAACCAGAATGCATGACTTGTTTCTGGACGTATGAATTACGTGTCTTTATTGCCTTTGTTGAACGACTTGTGTACTAGCTAGAATTATCTTCACAACCATCTTGTATCAAATTTATTGTGTGCTATATTTCATGCTATATGTAAAATAAGCGGTATTGTAAGTTTGAAAAAATATTGTGTAAAAGTTTGAACGCGAAATATTATTATAATCAGTTTTTCATATAGAATTGTAGTAGTTGAATTGTATATTAGCTATTAAGTATGAACTTAACGGGTAGGTACTACCCGACTTTAAACTTATAAAATGCTAATATGAAGAAAAAGCTTTTATAAATGAGTTCATATTATGCTACGAGATACTATTGACTACTCTTAATATTCTGTATGATTCACTTGTTTCATTTGACTATTTTGAAGGAAATGGCACCAACTACTCGACACACCTTGAATATGAGCGAAGAGGAATTTCGTGCCTTTCTTGCTTCAAACATAGCCGCAGTACAGGCTGCGCTACATACCAACAATAACCTTGGATCTAGCAGTACAGGAAATCGTGTAGGATGCACCTATAAAGAATTCACTGCCTGCAAACCTTTGGAAGTTGATGGAACCGAAGGACCGATCGGATTGAAACGGTGGACCGAGAAGGTCGAATCGGTGTTTGCCATAAGTAAGTGTACTGAAGAGGACAAAGTGAAGTACGCTACGCATACCTTCACAGGTTCTACGTTAACATGGTGGAATACCTATCTAGAGCAAGTGGGACAAGATGATACTTACGCACTACCGTGGTCAGCATTCAAGCACTTGATGAACGAGAAGTACCATCCCAGAACCGAGGTCAATAAGCTCAAGACAGAACTTAGAGGGTTACGAACCCAAGGATTTGATATTACCACGTACGAAAGACGATTCACAGAATTATGCCTATTGTGTCCGGGAGCGTTCGAAGATGAGGAAGAGAAGATCGACGCGTTTGTGAAAGGATTACCGGAAAGAATCCAAGAAGATATAAGTTCACACGAGCCCGCCTCCATACAACAGGCATGTAGAATGGCTCACAAACTAGTGAACCAGATTGAAGAAATAATTAAAGAACAGACTACTGAAGAGGCCAATGTGAAGCAAGTCAAAAGAAAGTGGGAGGAAAACGGTGATAAGAATCACCAATACAACAACAACAGCAATTACAACAATAATCGCAACAACTATCCCAACAATCGCAACATCAATCGCAACTACAACAAATGGCCCAACAACAATAACAACAACAACAACAACAACAACAACAACAACAACAGCAACTCCAACAATTATCCCAACAACAATAATAACCACAACAACAACATCAATCAGAAGCAGCTATGCCAAAGGTGTGAAAAGTATCACTCGGGGTTCTGCACCAAATTTTGCAACAAGTGTAAAAGAAATGGTCATAGCGCGGCAAAGTGTGAGGTCTACGGACCAGGGGTTAATAGAACGAAAGGAACAAATGGTGTCGGAACGAGTAATGGTGGAGCAAGTAGTGTCGGAGCAAGTTATGCCAATGTAGTTTGTTATAAATGTGGAAAACTGGGCTACATTATTAGAAATTGCCCGAACCAGGAGAACACGAATGGACAAGGCCGCGGAAGAGTTTTCAATATTAATGCGGCAGAGGCACAGGAAGACCCGGAGCTTGTTACGGGTACGTTTCTTATTGACAATAAATCTGCTTACGTTTTATTTGATTCGGGTGCGGATAGAAGCTATATGAGTAGAGATTTTTGTGCTAAATTAAGTTGTCCATTGACGCCTTTGGATAGTAAATTTTTACTCGAATTAGCAAATGGTAATTTAATTTCAGCAGATAATATATGTCGGAATCGAGAAATTAAACTGGTTAGTGAAACATTTAAGATTGACTTGATACCAGTAGAGTTAGGGAGTTTTGATGTGATAATCGGTATGGACTGGTTGAAAGAAGTGAAAGCAGAGATTGTTTGTTACAAAAATGCAATTCGCATTATACGAGAAAAAGGAAAACCCTTAATGGTGTACGGAGAAAAGGGCAACACGAAGCTACATCTTATTAGTAATTTGAAGGCACAAAAACTAATAAGAAAAGGTTTCTATGCTATTCTAGCACACGTCAAGAAAGTACAAACTGAAGAAAAGAGCATCAATGATGTTCCCGTCGCAAAAGAATTTCCCGATGTATTTCCGAAAGAATTACCGGGATTACCCCCACATCGATCCGTTGAATTTCAAATAGATCTTGTACCAGGAGCTGCACCAATAGCTCGTGCTCCTTATAAACTCGCACCCAGCGAGATGAAAGAACTGCAAAGCTAATTACAAGAACTTTTAGAGCGTGGTTTCATTCGACCAAGCACCTCACCGTGGGGAGCTCCTGTTTTATTTGTCAAGAAGAAAGATGGTACATTCAGGTTTTGTATCGACTACCGAGAGTTGAACAAACTTACCATCAAGAACCGCTACCCACTACCGAGAATTGATGACTTATTTGATCAACTACAAGGCTCGTCTGTTTATTCAAAGATTGACTTACGTTCCGGGTATCATCAAATGCAGGTGAAAGAAGATGATATTCCAAAGACTGCTTTCAGAACACGTTACGGTCATTACGAGTTTATGGTCATGCCGTTTGGTTTAACTAATGCACCAGCTGTGTTCATGGACCTTATGAACCGAGTGTGTGGACCATACCTTGACAAGTTTGTCATTGTTTTCATTGATGACATACTTATTTACTCAAAGAATGACCAAGAACACGGTTAACATTTGAGAAAGGTGTTAGAAGTATTGAGGAAGGAAGAATTGTACGCTAAGTTTTCAAAGTGTGCATTTTGGTTGGAAGAAGTTCAATTCCTCGGTCACATAGTGAACAAAGAAGATATTAAGGTGGATCCGGAAAAGATAGAAACTGTTGAAAAGTGGGAAACCCCGAAAACTCCGAAACACATACGCCAGTTTTTAGGACTAGCTGGTTACTACAGAAGGTTCATCCAAGACTTTTCCAGAATAGCAAAACCCTTGACTGCATTAACGCATAAAGGGAAGAAATTTGAATGGAAGGATGAACAAGAGAAAGCGTTCCAGTTATTGAAGAAAAAGCTAACTACGGCACCTATATTGTCATTGCCTGAAGGGAATGATAATTTTATGATTTATTGTGACGCATCAAAGCAAGGTCTCGGTTGTGTATTAATGCAACGAACAAAGGTGATTGCTTATGCGTCTAGACAATTGAAGATTCACGAACAAAATTATACGACGCATGATTTGAAATTAGGCGCGGTTGTTTTTGCATTAAAGACTTGGAGGGACTACTTATATGGGGTCAAAAGTATTATATATACCGACCACAAAAGTCTTCAACACATATTTAATCAGAAACAACTGAATATGTGTAAAGACCCGTCCTTATCCACCTGGACGAAGTTTTCAACATTTGGTCCTATTGCGATGATCGATTCCAAATAATGTCCTTAAAATGAGCAAATGCACAGCGGAAGACTTAATTCGTACCTGAGAATAAACATGCTTAAAAATGTCAACCAAAAGGTTGGTGAGTTCATAGGTTTATCATAATAATCATTTCAATATATTAATAGACCACAAGATTTCATATACATAAATATAATACACTCACAAGTGTATGTAAAGCATTCTAAGTGGTTGAGCACTTGGTAACCATACTTAACATTTAAATAACGTTGCATATTCCCTTTATTATGAAATCTCACTACACCGTACCAAGTGTAGTCACCAAAACGAAGTACTGTGAAACCGTTGAATACTGGTCGTCCAGTCCGGTTGGGGTTGTCAGGCCCGATAGATCTATCAACAGGATTCGCGTTTACAATACCACATGTAAATAGTAGTTACCAAGCTACAGGGAAGTATGCCAGTGGTACAACTCAACGTAGAATATATTTTTAAGTACTTGTGTCTATTTCGTAAACATTTATAAAAGCAGCGCATGTATTCTCAGCCCAAAATATATATTGCAAAAGTAATTAAAAAGGGAGCAAATGAAACTCACCAAATGTATTTTGTAGTAAAAATACATATGACTATATTGAACAATGCAGGGTTGGCCTCGGATTCACGAACCTATATCAAGTATGTATTTTAACACATATAATAATATTCAAATAAATATATATTTTGATATTAGTAATATACTCGTGATATAAAATTTAATATTAATAATTACTTAAATATATTTATTTTATGTATATTCTATTAAATTATCATGATAATATATTGTGTACTTTATTAGAATATTTTAAATAAGTACTTAGTATTAATATTTTTAAATACTCAAAATTTTTAATATGATAACATTTTTAATGAATTCGAGTTATATTAAAACGTAAATGAACAAAGGTATTTTGTTAGTAAAAGTAGTATACTTGTTATATACTTCTATATATCTAATATTTGTATCTAATCTATAATATCTAACTTTTTAGTTAAAAAATCATAAAAATGTAGTTATATTTTATATAAATAACATATTTAAAAACTAAAGTTATAGTTTGTAATATTAATTATAATAATAATAATGATAAAAATAATACTAACCTTAATAAAAAGATAAATTTAAAAAAAATAATGATACTTTTAGTAATAATAATAATAATATTAATAATTAAATGAATAGATAAGTAACTACCTCAAAGGAGTAGCCCTTTAAAAAAAATGCCCAAGTCCGGGTTTGAACCCGCGACGTCCCGCTAACCCAACATAACCTACACCATTACGCTACTCTTCCATTTCTGTTTTAATTCACACACAACATCGATTGAACTAATGTATTCGTCTATCTCCGTTACCATCCTCGTTCTTAGAACATCACCATCATCACATCATTAAGATTATTTTAAACTATCATCATCTTATTATCCTTTCATCATCAAAATAATCATATCATTTACCATGATTATCATGTAACAACCTCATCATCATACTTATCATCGCCATCACCAACATCATTATCATAACACTTAATTCATCATCATTGTGATCATTATTATGATTCACGCATCATAACTTCCATCTTGTATTATACGTAAGTCGACTTTTATTCTCCTCATCATTATCTAAATTAAAACAAGTGTGTGTGATGGGTTTTGGCCCAACAAGATTTAGGACATGACCCAATAGAAGAATACGGCGGCCCAACTAGAAAAACTGAAATATAGCAGTCCAATAACCTACGCAGCCCAATGGTATTAAGGTACCCAGTCCATTAGAGGCCCAAACATTTTACACATGCATATCAATTTAATCATCTAACTTTCGATTTTAAATAAGTATGCCGACAGTAATGGGTGGGGTTCGGTGTTGACCAGGAGCAACAACATCAATCAATGTTCAATATCCATAAATCATTATCATCATCATCTAGTTATCTTCATCAACTTTCGTAAACAGAAACAGAAGCGGATTAGCTGCAACAGCAGCAGTTTGCAACAGGGATGTAAACGAAACAGGAAGTAACCATGGCAACCATCGATTATCACTGTTAACCTTCATCTTCAAATCGTCATGTATTACGGTTCATCATCTGGGTTTCGTTAGCAGGAGCAAACAGTTCATCATCATCATCATCGTTCTTCTCGGTATTAGAAAGAATGAAAATAAAAATATAAACGTTTCAATGTGTGGTTGTCATCTGAAAACATATTGCAGAAGATCAAGAACAAAGGCTGTTGTAGCAGCTATCATCGTGTTTTAACAGAAAGTAAAAGCAAGGGTTTGCAGGTGATTTGTGTTGTGGTGATTTACGACTGTTTGAAACAGAAAAAAAAATAAGGTGCCAGCAGTTTTTGTGGGTTTCGTTATCTTGTAGAAGAGAGAGAGAAGAGAGATAGAGAAGTGAATTGTGGGTATTTGAATAGGAAAAGAAAAACCGTAGCTGTGGTGGTTTCATGGTTGTAGCATGGTGGCTTAATTGGTGTTTGCTAAACTGCAGCCGAAAACAGAAGTATCAACGAGTAGTTTGTTGATCCTCATCATCATTTATCATGCTTGTAACCATTATCTTCAAGTTATTACTATAGCAACAACAAGAGGTCATACGTGAGTTATTTAGGAGTATTTGCAAGTTCACAAAAACAAACAGGAACGAAATAGATGATGATTGTTTACGGGTTATTGCTCGATGGTGTTGGGTGGGTGGAGATGATAGTGACATAGTGTTGTTCACGGTGTATGGTGAAGGTTAATATGGCGATTAAGGGTTTGGGTTGTGGTGTTGATTCAAATAGTGATTTTTGATGATATAAATCTCCGGTGGTGGTGATAGTCGACGGGTTCTAGTTTGATGGTGGTCCTTGAGGTGGCTTCTTGGTGGTGTCGTGGGGTGATAGGTGGTGAGAGTGGACTATGGCAGTGGTGACCGGCAAGGTGAGGTGATTTTGTTGGTAGTCATAGTATTGTATGGATGCGTACATATATATATTTAGAGAGATAGATGGACTGCATGTTGAAGTAGAAGACTCGATGGTTTTATAATCAATTCCTGACAACTATACATACAATCATCTAGTACCGACATTGAATCACAGAGGAACAGTAATATATAAAAAGTTGATAGTGATTGAATTCGCATATAGTTAATTTTATATATTATATTATATTTAATAATAATAATAATAATAATAATAATAATAATAATAATAATAATAATAATAATAATAATAATAATACTAATAATAATAATAATAATAATAATAATAATAATAATAATAATAATAATATTAATAATAATAATAATAATAATAATAATAATAATAATATCTAAGTAATAATATAGAGATAGAGGTTTACGTGTTTTTGTGTAAAGTTTGTCGAGTACATGATGAAGAATAACAACAGTAGCAGGTGATGATCCTGAGATGGTGTTCGGTTAATTTGATGAACGTGGAGTGAAGGTTATGGTAATTTATAAGGATAGTGAGATAGTGGATTCATAAAGGAAACAAGAAAAGAAAAGGAAAGGGAAGTAGTGGTGATATCCTACGTGTATATATGTATATATACAGTCAAAGTGTTACATTAAACAATATCAAACAGTTAGCAGCCGAAGCTTTATCTTATCATTAAATCACGGAATGTTATATCGTGGTTCATTGCTAAACAGTATAACATCTAAAAGTCTTCTTAAAAATTCCAACTTTCTAAATTACATCCATTTATTTATTCTGGTCATTAACTGTTTGAAACCTGATCAAAAAGGTTCGTGAATCGTCGAGAATGGTAGAAGGTCAATTGAACAGTTCAAAATTTTTGAGACTCAACCTAACAGACTTTGCTTATCGTGTTAAAGATATTAAATCGTATCGAGAGTTTGGTTCAAAATTAGTCGATATTTTCCGGTCGTGACAGTACCTACCCGTTACAGAAATTTCGTCCCGAAATTTGATCGAGGTTGTCATGGCTAATAATAAGAGCGTTTTCATGACGAATATGAATTGATAGAATAGAATTTTATCATCGTTGCTTAATAATCACAAAAGAGTGAAATGAAGGAATACAGGTTCGTCTTAACTTCTGACGTAGTCACCGTTGATTTCCTGAAATTCAAGGAATTTAAGGGAAATCTTCTAATCAGAAAGAAAATGAAATAGCATGATTTATTAGTAAACCTTTGGAATTACGGAAGAACAGAAATATCAAGGAAATATTTTCGTGATCTGCTTAGAAATTAAATAGAATGAAAGAGTCGTGTAACATGGCACATGATGACGTTATGGTTTATGAATCATCACGTTCCATTAGAAACTCAACATGACTTACTGTAATATAATCACGTTGGCCCGGCGTCATTATATTATACTAACTCATGCTTCAATTCCCTACACTTCTCCAAAAATCATCCATAATTTAAACTCAAATTTTATAGAAGGATAGAAACTGAAACAGTTTCTTTTATGAGGTAACATAGATAGCACGAGAAGATAGATAATTTCTGACGGAGATATTTATGAAGATATCTTCAGAAATATTGAAGATATTTATGACGATATTTTGAAATTTCTAAGTTCGAAAGATGATGAAGAAAATGTTTCCGCAAGGATTTAGAATAATTAAGGAACATGATATTCGTTTAAAGGTTTCTCGGTAACAATAACAGTGGCAAACGTATATATCAAAGTTATAATAAGGTTGATTCGAACAAAAAGTCGAAGTTGACTTGCTGGAGCTGTGACAAAATTGGCTACTTTGAAAAGGGATTGCAAAGTGATTTTCGGTAGTAACATCTGTAACAGACCGAAACCCGGGCTAGTTGTAAGTGGACTATTTTGCCCTTAGGGTTTGTGCTTAGTCTTAAGTGCTTTTATTTTAATTATTTTATTAGTGTTTTATTATATTTGTGTTGTGACCAGTTTGTGACAAGGGTCTCAGATCAGGTTTGTTTATTTTATTTGGACCTCGTTTGGGCTACCTAATCTTGTGCGAAAGATATCAGATAACTGGTAAATACCCGTGTGTTGTGGGGTATGGGGTTTTAACCCCAAATTAAGTGTATGAGCAGCTAATTTCCCTCATTTGTTTCCTGAACCTTCCTCTCACTCACACCTTCACCTAACCTCATCTTCACCATCTCAAACAACCCTAAATCATTTGATCTCGAATTGAAGCTTGATTTTAGTGTCAAATCGTTCCTTGTGTTGTTGTAATTCTAACAAGGTAAAGTTTGTTTAATTTCGTGATCAAATCAGTGTCAAAATGGGTGTTTTAGTCAAGTTTTATGAAAATGGGGTTTTGTGTCAAATTGGTAGAAAATGATGTTATTTGTGTTTGAATGTTGTGGGTTTATGTTCCAAAAAGTTTAGTGTACGAGTTGTGTTCAGTTTTGAGGTCAAAAACGTGTCCAAAGTCGAGATTTGGTGATTTTGGGTTGAAACCCGTCACTTTGCTGCTGTTGCAGCTGATGAACTACCTTCGGCCGATGGTCGTTGACCATCGACCGATGGTGAGGACGATCGGCCGATGGACGAGACCATCGACCGATGGTGTATGATTTCTGACCAGCGGATGTAATTTTGACGATCGACCGATTGGGGGAGACCATCGACCGATGGTGTGTTGACGATCGGCCGATGGATGGGACCATCGACCGATGGTCTTAGACAGTGAAAATTTTACTAAGTGTTGATTTATAGCCGTTATGCTGCCCGTTTGTATTTTGGTGTTCAAGATGTAAATTTTGAAAGTGCATAAGTGTTAAGCATGAAAATTTTAGCGGACGCAAATTTTTACTAATTTGCTATAATTCGCTGTCAGTGTGTCTAATCTTGATGGGAACACTATTCTAACTTGGTTTTTGCTGTTCTCAGGAGATAAGGACAAGGAAGAAGCTCAGAAATAATAACTGAGCAGTTGCTGGTAATTGGTGAGTGGGTCTATCTACGGATAGAGTTTAAGTAGCATATCATGCTACTGTGGTTGACTCTTTTACCATGCATAGTGTAGAAATTGCCATGTTAGAATAATAATATCGTTGCCTGATGTTGTATGTGAATTTTGTGTACACTGTGTGAATGGCACCAGTCGGGCCTAGGGAGACTGGGGACTCGAAACCGTGCCTAGGAGAGGTTAGAGTCCGTATGAGGTCAACCGTGCCTAGGGGAGGTTGGGTCCATAGGCTACTAATTGTGGAGTATAGTGTGAACGATGCACCCCCTGCATCTGGATAACTATACTGTGAATTGAGTAGCAGGGACTATCGGTAGACTCAGGCCCGATCAGCTGGGAGTCGTGTGCTCGTACAAGCCGCCGATCCTCGTATTGTCTTATTGTATGCTAGTTGATAGTTAGCATGTGTTGTTGTTAGTATATAGCTTGTGTGTGACTTAAGCTATATCTGTTAGATAGATTCCATTCACTTAGCGGTGCGCTAATCCCCCACATATTCTCCCCTTGCAGGTTTAGGTACTGCTAGTCGGGAAGGGTGCTATTGCAGAAGACATGTTTGACAACCCAACTCTGATGTGGACTTTTGAATAAATAATGTTTTGTGATAACGTAACACCGTTGTGTAAACTTAAACGTAATGACGTGACTTATATTGTGTTTGTTAATAAAGTCTTCCGCTGTGTATTAAAAAAAAAAAAAATGGCCGGTGTTACAAGTTGGTATCAGAGCATGGTTTGGCAGCAAATACGTGCGCGTATTTTGTTCCCAAACCCTGAGGCAAGTCAAACATGTCTGTGGGAGTGGGGGCTAAGTGAAAATAGGATATACGTGTGTTAGTTGTGATTGAACTAACTGTTATCCACTAAGCTTTTGTGTAAGCTGTTTTGTAGCACAGGTATGGCTGATAGAAACGCAACTGGCCCATCCAACCCCGGAACATTTAGAGCACCAGAAGAGGGTGTTGAGTCTGATGATGATCAGAGTAGTTACATCCTTCAATTAGAAAGTAAGCTAAAAGAGGCTGAGGACAAAATTAATGAGCTTGAATTGGCAAGGCATTCTGGAAATGATGATACACCACCTGGATTCCCAACCGCGCAATCCCAAACGATACCTAATGTGCACCAGAACCAGTTTCAGAATCAAATACCTAACCAATATTATATGCCACCGCAAAACACTTTTACTTACCAAAATCCCATGATGATGAATCCATACCAAATGCAAATGTTCCAACAACCTTACATGCAACCACCCAAAAAGTGTACTTATAAGAACTTCCGTGATTGCAAACCCTCTGAGTTCTCTGGAAGTACTGATCCGACTGTAACTCTCAATTGGTTGCGAGAAGTTGAAAGGGTATTTGAAGCGTGTCAGTGTGAACCCGAGCTGAAGGTAACATATGCTAGTAGACTGTTGAAAGGTAGGGCTATGATTTGGTGGGATTCTTTGATTTCTAGTATACCAAAAGAGCAAGTGAGTATGATCACATGGGAGCAGTTTCATGGGAAGGTGTGTGAACAGTATTGTAATCCTTTTGATATGAACCGAATCAAGACTGAGTTTCTTGAAATGAAGATGACACCTCAAATGACGATCGACGAGGTAGTAGAGAAGTATATAGATAAACTAAGGTTTGTACAACAGTGGGTGCCAGACGAAGCGTCTCGTATACAACATTTTGTTAATATCATTTTGCCAGAGTACCGAACTTTTGTTAGAACGGCTACGTCGTTGTCTCAAGCGGTTGTGATGGCTAAGACGGTAGAAAGTGATGTTCAGGCCGCCAGAAACAGAATGTTTGGTAATGTGCTACAACAAGGTGGGCAAGTATCTGGTCAATCAGGATCTAAATCCAAGAAGTCTAGTGGGTTTAAATCGAAGAGTAAAAGTGGTCAGAATAGTTCTGGATCTGGATCAGGTAAAGGGAATTGGTGTCACACGTGTCGATCTTCTCACAGTGGTCAGTGTTCTGAGGCTACAAGAAGATGCTTAAAGTGTGGTGTTGTTGGGCATGAGTCTTCAGCATGCCCGTATCCGAATAGTGTATGTTGGAGTTGTCACAAACCAGGGCATCGTGCAATTAGTTGTCCGTCGAAGAGTGGTAGTTCCGGGGCAGGGTCAGGGTCAGGGGCGCGTTCAGCATCAGCCGGAGGGTCAACTGCCTCGAGTGGGCAAAAGAGGAAGAACCCTCCAATAGCAGAGGCTAGAGCTTTTCAGATGTCGGTGGAAAATGCTGTGGCAACCGACGAAGTAATCACCGGTATGTTTCTAATCAACTCAATACCTGCTCGCGTATTGTTTGATTGTGGTGCCAATAGGTGTTTTATGTCCCTAGATTTCTGTGCTAAGTTGAATTTACCAGCTACTGTATTACCCAAGCCGGTTAGTGTAGAAGTAGCTGATGGTAAGACCACACCCGTCACAACCTATGTGACTGGGGTTTGTATAGAGATCGAAGGGAAGTCGTTCCCGGTGACTTGTTTAGTGTTACCTATTCCTAGCTTTGATTTAGTACTAGGAATGGATTGGTTGAGCTCGCTTAGGGCTAATATTAAGTGTGATAGGAAAATGATTACCTTTCGTTCGACCGATGGAACCCGTGTTGTGGCCCGAGGGGAGCGGGGCGGGTATAATTTTCTGTTGATAACCATGATGAAAGCAAAAAAGTCGATGGAAAAGGGTTGTGATTCGTTTCTTGCGTATGTGATTGATGTCAAGAAAGAAAAGAGAACAGTGGCCGATATTCCAGTAATATCAGAATTTCCCGAAGTGTTCCCAGATGAGTTACCAGGTCTGCCGCCGGCAAGGGAAGTCGAATATAAGATTGAGTTGGTTCCTGGAACAACTCCAGTTGCAAAAGCTCCATACCGATTAGCGCCGTCTGAAATCCGTGAAATGATGTCACAGATTCAAGAGTTATTAGATCGTGGGTTTATCCGACCGAGTTTTTCACCGTGGGGTGCTCCGGTATTGTTTGTTAAAAAGAAAGATGGGTCAATGCGTATGTGTATTGATTATCGTGAATTGAACAAAAGAACAGTGAAGAATAAGTATCCATTACCTCGAATAGATGATTTGTTCGACCAGTTACAGGGTGCTTCATTCTTTTCTAAGATAGACTTACGATCCGGATATCATCAGGTTCGTGTTGCTGAATCAGATATACCGAAAACAGCGTTCAGAACAAGGTATGGTCATTATGAATTTCTTGTCATGCCGTTTGGGTTGACGAATGCGCCAGCAGTCTTCATGGATCTAATGAATAGAGTGTGTCGTCCATTCTTAGATAAGTTTGTGATTGTGTTTATTGATGATATATTGGTGTATTCGAAAACAGAGAGTGAACATGCTGAACATCTGAGATTGGTTTTGAACTTGTTAAAAAGTGAACAACTATTTGCAAAATTTTCAAAGTGTGAATTTTGGTTACGTGAAGCGCAGTTTTTGGGTCATGTGATTTGTACCGAGGGTATAAAAGTTGATCCGACAAAGATAGAAGCGGTAATGAATTGGAATTCTCCGAGGACTCCGACTGAGATTAAGAGTTTTCTGGGATTGGCTGGTTATTATCGCAGGTTTATCAAAGATTTCTCTAAATTAGCGGGTCCGTTGACTAAGTTGACTCGTAAAGATGTAGCCTTTCGATGGACTGATGAACAGGAAAAGGCTTTTCAGATATTGAAACAGCTACTGTGTCAGGCACCAGTGTTAGCCTTACCAGAAGGTTCAGACGACTTCGTGGTATACTGTGATGCATCATATGCTGGGTTGGGTTGTGTCTTAATGCAAAGAGATAAAGTAATCGCCTACGCCTCGCGACAGTTGAAAGTTCATGAGAAGAATTATCCAGTGCATGATCTTGAAATGGCTGCAGTAGTGTTAGCTTTGAAACTGTGGAGACACTATTTGTATGGAACCCATTGTGTTATATGTACAGATCACAAGAGTTTGCAGTATATCTTCTCACAGAAAGAATTGAATATGCGTCAGAGACGATGGCAAGAGTTGATCAAAGATTACGATTGTGAAATTAAATACCATCCGGGTAAGGCAAATGTGGTTGCAGATGCGCTAAGTCGTAAAAAGTCAAGTGAAAATGTGAAATTTCTTCGTTTGAATATAACTCCAGATTTGATTAACAGCTTAAGAACCGTTCAGGCCTGTGCTTTAGAGGACGAACATATTAAATCTGAACAAATGACCAAACGAAAAGTGGACTTAATTGATGACTCACGTGGACTAAAGACCTTAAACAATCGTGTTTGGGTGCCTAAGCTTGGAGATTTGAGGGATTTAATCATGACGGAAGCTCACAAATCCAGATTGACAGTACATCCGGGTAGTAATAAGATGTATCATGATTTGAAAGCAGTGTATTGGTGGCCGACAATGAAAATAGATATCGCTCGATATGTCGAAAAGTGCCATATTTGTGCTCAAGTGAAGGCAGAACATCAGAAACCTTATGGTTCGCTACGTCAGTTACAGACTCCAGAGTGGAAATGGGAACATATAACGATGGATTTTGTGACCAAATTACCTCGAACTCAGAAACGACATGATATGATTTGGGTAATAGTGGATCGTCTAACTAAAAGTGCTCATTTTCTTGCTACTCGTGAGACAGCTTCGTTAAGTAAGTTAGCCGATTTGTATGTGAAAGAAATAGTTAGTCGACATGATGTGCCGTTATCGATCGTTTCAGACAGAGATTCCAGATTTGTGTAGAATTTTTGGAACAGTCTTCAACAAAATTTGGGTACACGTGTGAATTTAAGTACAACTTATCATCCTCAGACAGATGGTCAGAGTGAAAGAACGATACAGACTTTGGAGGATATGTTAAGGGCTTGTGTGTTAGAATACGGTGGTTCGTGGGATACACATTTACCGTTGGTCGAATTCGCGTATAATAATTCATATCATTCGAGTATAGGGATGCCGCCCTATGAAATGTTGTACGGTCGTCGTTGCAGAACTCCGACTTGTTGGTTAGAAGCCGGGGAGAAACAGTTTGCAGGTCCCGAAATTGTTCAAATGACAGCCGAAAAAGTTGCAATTGCGAGAGAAAAGTTGAAAGCCGCTAGAGATAGGCAGAAAATGTATGTTGATCCGCGTAGACGTCCGGTAACCTTTAATGTGGGTGAACGAGTGTATCTGAAAGTTTCGCCGTGGAAAGGGGTTATCAGATTCGGTAAACGTGGTAAGTTAGCACCGAGATTTATTGGTCCGTTTCCGATCAGTGAAGTGTTGAATGATCAGACTGTGGTGTTAGATCTTCCGCCAGAGTTAGCTGGTATTCATAATACATTCAACGTATGTTATCTTCGTAAGTGTAAAGTCGATGATGAAACGCAACTTCTTCCTTTAGAAGATTTAAGGGTCGATTTGAATAAGAAATTGGTGGAAGAGCCGGTCCGTGTAGTTGACCGAAAGGTGACTAAGTTGAGATATAAAGAGATACCGTTGGTGTTGATTGAGTGGAAACACAGTTTGGGTTCTAATCTTACGTGGGAAATGGAAGAGTTGATGAGAAACCGCTACCCTCATTTGTTTGACCAAGACCAGATTCCGAGGACGGAATCTCCTTAAGGGGGGTGGATTTGTAACAGACCGAAACCCGGGCTAGTTGTAAGTGGACTATTTTGCCCTTAGGGTTTGTGCTTAGTCTTAAGTGCTTTTATTTTAATTATTTTATTAGTGTTTTATTATATTTGTGTTGTGACCAGTTTGTGACAAGGGTCTCAGATCAGGTTTGTTTATTTTATTTGGACCTCGTTTGGGCTACCTAATCTTGTGCGAAAGATATCAGATAACTGGTAAATACCCGTATGTTGTGGGGTATGGGGTTTTAACCCCAAATTAAGTGTATGAGCAGCTAATTTCCCTCATTTGTTTCCTGAACCTTCCTCTCACTCACACCTTCACCTAACCTCATCTTCACCATCTCAAACAACCCTAAATCATTTGATCTCGAATTGAAGCTTGATTTTAGTGTCAAATCGTTCCTTGTGTTGTTGTGATTCTAACAAGGTAAAGTTTGTTTAATTTCGTGATCAAATCAGTGTCAAAATGGGTGTTTTAGTCAAGTTTTATGAAAATGGGGTTTTGTGTCAAATTGGTAGAAATTAATGTTATTTGTGTTTGAATGTTGTGGGTTTATGTTCCAAAAAGTTTAGTGTACGAGTTGTGTTCAGTTTTGAGGTCAAAAACGTGTCCAAAGCCGAGATTTGGTGATTTTGGGTTGAAACCCGTCACTTTGCTGCTGTTGCAGCTGATGAACTACCTTCGGCCGATGGTCGTTGACCATCGACCGATGGTGAGGACGATCGGCCGATGGACGAGACCATCGACCGATGGTGTATGATTTCTGACCAGCGGATGTAATTTTGACGATCGACCGATTGGGGGAGACCATCGACCGATGGTGTGTTGACGATCGGCCGATGGATGGGACCATCGACCGATGGTCTTAGACAGTGAAAATTTTACTAAGTGTTGATTTATAGCCGTTATGCTGCCCGTTTGTATTTTGGTGTTCAAGATGTAAATTTTGAAAGTGCATAAGGGTTAAGCATGAAAATTTTAGCGGACGCAAATTTTTACTAATTTGCTATAATTCGCTGTCAGTGTGTCTAATCTTGATGGGAACACTATTCTAACTTGGTTTTTGCTGTTCTCAGGAGATAAGGACAAGGAAGAAGCTCAGAAATAATAACTGAGCAGTTGCTGGTAATTGGTGAGTGGGTCTATCTACGGATAGAGTTTAAGTAGCATATCATGCTACTGTGGTTGACTCTTTTACCATGCATAGTGTAGAAATTGCCATGTTAGAATAATAATATCGTTGCCTGATGTTGTATGTGAATTTTGTGTACACTGTGTGAATGGCACCAGTCGGGCCTAGGGAGACTGGGGACTCGAAACCGTGCCTAGGAGAGGTTAGAGTCCGTATGAGGTCAACCGTGCCTAGGGGAGGTTGGGTCCATAGGCTACTAATTGTGGAGTATAGTGTGAACGATGCACCCCCTGCATCTGGATAACTATACTGTGAATTGAGTAGCAGGGACTATCGGTAGACTCAGGCCCGATCAGCTGGGAGTCGTGTGCTCGTACAAGCCGCCGATCCTCGTATTGTCTTATTGTATGCTAGTTGATAGTTAGCATGTGTTGTTGTTAGTATATAGCTTGTGTGTGACTTAAGCTATATCTGTTAGATAGATTCCATTCACTTAGCGGTGCGCTAATCCCCCACATATTCTCCCCTTGCAGGTTTAGGTACTGCTAGTCGGGAAGGGTGCTATTGCAGAAGACATGTTTGACAACCCAACTCTGATGTGGACTTTTGAATAAATAATGTTTTGTGATAACGTAACACCGTTGTGTAAACTTAAACGTAATGACGTGACTTATATTGTGTTTGTTAATAAAGTCTTCCGCTGTGTATTAAAAAAAAAAAAAGTGGCCGGTGTTACAACATCGCCAAAGGAGCTAGCACATATACGTGTTAAACCTTTACTCAGGTTCCAAGAGTTTTTCAGGTGCATAACTATATGCATAGATCTTTTCTTCCATAGATAAAGTGCGGTTGGTTCCTCTTCTCGATTGAGGTGTTTTCAAGAATCATAAAAGGTTTGAACGCAAATTGTAATCGTCAAGATACGAATGAGGTTTAAGATGAAAATCAAGTGGCAAAATTGAAGAATTATTTAGTTTCATATATTATAATCAATATTTTAATTCATTTTAATTGTCCAAAGTTAATAGTCCAATAGTCTAATAGTCCAATAGTTCATATATAGTTTAATATATAACATTCGAATTAATTAATACGTATCGTGACCCGTGTACCGGTCTCAGTATTGATCACAACTCAAACTATATATATATTTTGGAATCAACCTCAACCCTGTATAGCTAACTCCGTCATTTGCATATAGAGTGTCTATGGTTGTTCCAAGATAATTATATAGATGGGTTAATATGATATGTCGAAACCTTGTATACGTGTCCCGTTATTTAAAGTGCGTAAAATAAATACAGAAATTAAATGACGATAAATAAAATTGCGAGAATGTAAATTGCGATAATTAAATTGCGATAAATAAAATGTAACTAGTTAGCTAGGAACAGTTAGCTAGGAATAGTTAGCGTGGATTCTTAACAATATTTCAATTAGTTAGTTCGTTTGTTTCTAACAAATTTTACTTTGTCCGATGTTTTCTTCATTATGCCACTTGTTGGATTCTGATAGGACAAAATCCAAATAAGAAATTGAATGAAAATGATTATTCTGCGGTGAACGGATACGTATATCGGTGGTGATAAGTAGGATAGTAAATGATTGTTGAATCAGATTCGAAGAATGTACAATGTAACTTATTAATGTGAAATCTAAATATTCCTCGGATATTACCTACCCGTTAAAATATTTTCATCATTAACAGTTTGTACGAAAGAATTTTTAATTACAATCTTTATGAAAATATACTTACATATGTATTTTCTTCAGATGTAATCATGGATTTAATGAGTTAATATGATATTAAGCTCTTATGATTTTCGTTAGAACTAGAATACATAATCTCTAAAACATTAGAGATTACATAAGTGTCAGGTAAATGATATAGAACGATATGTAGAACAAAGATAATCGGTGTAGAACGATACATAGAATGAACATTATGCTCGAGGTACAGAATGAGATGTTGAGGCTTGTGTTGTTGATGGTACAACTGTTGATACTGGTGGTACTGTTGGTGCCGGTGATGCTGCTGAAGCTGGTAAGTTTTGCATCATATTCTCCAAAGCTACTACTCGGGCACGAAGTTCGTTGACTTCTTCTACTAACCCTGGCTGGTTATTAGTGTGAGGTGGAGGTTGGATATCTCCTCTAGTTCCATTAATGGTAGTCTCAAGACGAAAAATTCTCGCAAAAAGGGTATAAACGGTGTTGCGGACAGGTTCGCCGGTTAGCGGGTCGAGTGCTCCAAGATTAGGTTGTAGATTCTGTTCATGATATGGAGTACCTTCTTCCCTTCTCCATAGAGTGAGTATGTCGCGAACCCACCCCCATTTTCTCCAGTAATCATGGTAGTTGATTGGTTGGTGAGCTCCTGTCACGCTGTCTTCGGAGTCAGAGGAACTTGGTCGATTCGTAGAGGCCATCTTACGCGATCTCAGAAAAGATTTTTGGTATGAAGAGTTTAGTGACAGCAATTGATAGTTGAATGGTATTCTCAATGCATCATACGCATATATATATATATATATATATATATATATATATATATATATATATATATATATATATATATATAAATATATATAATATATATATATATATATATATATATATATATATATATATATATATATATATATATATATATATATATATATATATATATAGTACCAGATTCCCCTAAGTTACGGAGAAATTTACGAAAGATATCAGGCAAAGTCTATCGTAATAGATACGCTAAGATATGATTTAGCAGATACGCTAAGATATGAGTTTTGTCTATACACTAATCATGCAGTCAATGCAGTAAGATGTGTCTAGACTAAGAATAATGAGCAGGTAATTTCCTAAAGATGATAAACAGATGATTTCCGACAAAAATGATAAGCAAAACTTTTGACATGCAGACACGGTCGAAGTCCAGATCCACTAATGCATCTAAACAACTATCAGTTAGACACACTAATGCAAGACTTGGTTCGCTAAGACCACCGCTCTGATACCACCTGTAAAGACCTGTCCTTATCCACCTGGACGAAGTCTTCAACATTTGGTCCCATTGCGATGATCGATTCCAAATAATGTCCTTAAAATGAGCAAATGCACAGCGGAAGACTTAATTCGTACCTGAGAATAAACATGCTTAAAAGTGTCAACCAAAAGGTTGGTGAGTTCATAGGTTTATCATAATAATCATTTCAATATATTAATAGACCACAAGATTTCATATACATAAATATAATACACTCGCAAGTGTATGTAAAGCATTCTAAGTGGTTGAGCACTTGGTAACCATACTTAACATTTAATCAACGTCGCATATTCCCTTTATTATGAAATCTCACTACACCGTACCAAGTGTAGTCACCAAAACGAAGTACTGTGAAACCGTTGAATACTGGTCGTCCAGTCCGGTTGGGGTTGTCAGGCCCGATAGATCTATCAACAGGATTCGCGTTTACAATACCACATATAAATAGTAGTTACCAAGCTACAGGGAAGTATGCCAGTGGTACAACTCAACGTAGAATATATTTTTAAGTACTTGTGTCTATTTCGTAAACATTTATAAAAGCAGCGCATGTATTCTCAGCCCAAAATATATATTGCAAAAGTAATTAAAAAGGGAGCAAATGAAACTCACCAAATGTATTTTGTAGTAAAAATACATATGACTATATTGAACAATGCAGGGTTGGCCTCGGATTCACGAACCTATATCAAGTATGTATATTAACACATATAATAATATTCAAATAAATATATATTTTGATATTAGTAATATACTCGTGATATAAAATTTAATATTAATAATTACTTAAATATATTTATTTTATGTATATTCTATTAAATTATCATGATAATATATTGTGTACTTTATTAGAATATTTTAAATAAGTACTTAGTATTAATATTTTTAAATACTCAAAATTTTTAATATGATAACATTTTTAATGAATTCGAGTTATATTAAAACGTAAATGAACAAAAGTATTTTGTTAGTAAAAGTAGTATACTTGTTATATACTTCTATATATCTAATATTTGTATCTAATCTATAATATCTAACTTTTTAGTTAAAAAATCATAAAAATGTAGTTATATTTTATATACATAACATATTTAAAAACTAAAGTTATAGTTTGTAATATTAATTATAATAATAATAATGATAAAAATAATACTAACCTTAATAAAAAGATAAATTTAAAAAAAAATAATGATACTTTTAGTAATAATAATAATAATATTAATAATTAAATGAATAGATAAGTAACTACCTCAAAGGAGTAGCCCTTTAAAAAAAAATGCCCAAGTCCGGGTTTGAACCCGCGACGTCCCGCTAACCCAACATAACCTACACCATTACGCTACTCTTCCATTTCTGTTTTAATTCACACACCACATCGATTGAACTAATGTATTCGTCTGTCTCCGTTACCATCCTCGTTCTTAGAACATCACCATCATCACATCATTAAGATTATTTTAAACTATCATCATCTTATTATCCTTTCATCATCAAAATAATCATATCATTTACCATGATTATCATGTAACAACCTCATCATCATACTTATCATCGCCATCACCAACATCATTATCATAACACTTAATTCATCATCATTGTGATCATTATTATGATTCACGCATCATAACTTCCATCTTGTATTATACGTAAGTCGACTTTTATTCTCCTCATCATTATCTAAATTAAAACAAGTGTGTGTGATGGGTTTTGGCCCAACAAGATTTGGGACATGACCCAACAGAAGAATACGGCGGACCAACTAGAAAAACTGAAATATAGCAGTCCAATAACCTACGTTGCCCAATGGTATTAAGGTACCCAGTCCATTAGAGGCCCAAACTTTTTACACATGCATATCAATTTAATCATCTAACTTTCGATTTTAAATAAGTATGCCGACAGTAATGGGTGGGGTTCGGTGTTGACCAGGAGCAACAACATCAATCATTGTTCAATATCCATAAATCATTATCATCATCATCTAGTTATCTTCATCAACTTTCATAAACAGAAACAAAAGCGGATTAGCTGCAACAGCAGCAGTTTACAACAGGGATGTAAACGAAACAGGAAGTAACCATGGCAACCATCGATTATCACTGTTTACCTTCATCTTCAAATCGTCATGTATTACGGTTCATCATCTGGGTTTCGTTAGCAGGAGCAAACAGTTCATCATCATCATCATCGTTCTTCTCGGTATTAGAAAGAATGAAAATAAAAATATAAACGTTTCAATGTGTGGTTGTCATCTGAAAACATATTGCAGAGGATCAAGAACAAAGGCTGTTGTAGCAGCTATCATCGTGTTTTAACAGAAAGTAAAAGCAAGGGTTTGCAGGTGATTTGTGTTGTGGTGATTTACGACTGTTTGAAACAGAAAAAAAAATAAGGTGCCAGCAGTTTTTGTGGGTTTCGTTATCTTGTAGAAGAGAGAGAGAAGAGAGAGAGAGAGAAGTGGATTGTGGGTATTTGAACAGGAAAAGAAAAACCATAGCTGTGGTGGTTTCATGGTTGTAGCATGG
The DNA here is from genome assembly GCF_046630445.1 of Rutidosis leptorrhynchoides. Taxonomy (NCBI): domain Eukaryota; kingdom Viridiplantae; phylum Streptophyta; class Magnoliopsida; order Asterales; family Asteraceae; genus Rutidosis; species Rutidosis leptorrhynchoides. The sequence goes on along the minus strand of NC_092336.1, from coordinate 205,652,700 downwards.
TGGCTTAATTGGTGTTTGCTAAACTACAGCCGAAAACAGAAGTATCAACGAGTAGTTTGTTGATCCTCATCATCATTTATCATGCTTGTAACCATTATCTTCAAGTTATTACTATAGCAACAACCAGAGGTCATACGTGAGTTATTTAGGAGTATTTGCAAGTTCACAAAAACAAACAGGAACGATATAGATGATGATTGTTTAAGGGTTGTTTCTCGATGGTGTTGGGTCGGTGGAGATGATAGTGACATAGTGTTGTTCAAGGTGTATGGTGAAGGTTAATATGGCGATTAAGGGTTTGGGTTGTGGTGTTGATTAAAATAGTGATTTTTGATGATATAAATCTCCGGTGGTGGTGATAGTCGACGGGTTCTAGTTCGATGGTGGTCCTTGAGGTGGCTTCCTGGTGGTGTCGTGGGGTGATAGGTGGTGAGAGTGGACTGTGGCGGTGGTGACCGGCGAGGTGAGGTGATTTTGGTGGTAGTCATAGTATTGTATGGATGCGTACATATATATATATATATATATATATATATATATATATATATATATATATTTAGAGAGATAGATGGACTGCATGTTGAAGTAGAAGACTCGATGGTTTTATAATCAATTCCTGACAACTATACATACAATCATCTAGTACCGACATTGAATCACAGAGGAACAGTAATATATAAAAAGTTGATAGTGATTGAATTCGCATATAGTTAATTTTATATATTATATTATATTTAATAATAATAATAATAATAATAATAATAATAATAATAATAATAATAATAATAATAATAATAATAATAATAATATAGAGATAGAGGTTTACGTGTTTTTGTGTAAAGTTTGTCGAGTACATGATGAAGAATAACAACAGTAGCAGGTGATGATCCTGAGATGGTGTTCGGTTAATTTGATGAACGTGGAGTGAAGGTTATGGTAATTTATAAGGATAGTGAGATAGTGGATTCATAAAGGAAACAAGAAAAGAAAAGGAAAGGGAATTAGTGGTGATATCCTACGTGTATATATGTATATATACAGTCAAAGTGTTACATTAAACAATATTAAACAGTTAGCAGCCGAAGCTTTATCTTATCATCAAATCACGGAATGTTATATCGTGGTTCATTGCTAAACAGTATAACATCTAAAAGTCTTCTTAAAAATTCCAACTTTCTAAATTACATCCATTTATTTATTCTGGTCATTAACTGTTTGAAACCTGATCAAAAAGGTTCGTGAATCGTCGAGAATGGTAGAAGGTCAATTGAACAGTTCAAAATTTTTGAGACTCAACCTAACAGACTTTGCTTATCGTGTTAAAGATATTAAATCGTATCGAGAGTTTGGTTCAAAATTAGTCGATATTTTCCGGTCGTGACAATATGAGGCAGCGTAGGTGGATTGAATTGTTGAATGATTACGACTTTGAGATTCGTTACCACCCGGGGAAGGCAAATGTGGTAGCCGACGCCTTGAGCAGGAAGGACAGAGAACCCATTCGAGTAAAATCTATGAATATAATGATTCACAATAACCTTACTACTCAAATAAAGGAGGCGCAACAAGGAGTTTTAAAAGAGGTAAATTTAAAGGATGAAATACCCAAAGGATCGAAGAAGCATCTTAATATTCGGGAAGACGGAACCCGGTATAGGGCTGAAAGGATTTGGGTACCAAAATTTGGAGATATGAGAGAAATGGTACTTAGAGAAGCTCATAAAACCAGATACTCAATACATCCTGGAACGGGGAAGATGTACAAGGATCTCAAGAAACATTTTTGGTGGTCGGGTATGAAAGCCGATGTTGCTAAATATGTAGGAGAATGTTTGACGTGTTCTAAGGTCAAAGCTGAGCATCAGAAACCATCAGGTCTACTTCAACAACCCGAAATCCCGGAATGGAAATGGGAAAACATTACCATGGATTTCATCACTAAATTGCCAAGGACTGCAAGTGGTTTTGATACTATTTGGGTAATAGTTGATCGTCTCACCAAATCAGCACACTTCCTGCCAATAAGAGAAGATGACAAGATGGAGAAGTTAGCACGATTGTATTTGAAGGAAGTCGTCTCCAGACATGGAATACCAATCTCTATTATCTCTGATAGGGATGGCAGATTTATTTCAAGATTCTGGCAGACATTACAGCAAGCATTAGGAACTCGTCTAGACATGAGTACTACCTATCATCCACAAACTGATGGGCAGAGTGAAAGGACGATACAAACACTTGAAGACATTCTACGAGCATGTGTTATTGATTTCGGAAACAGTTAGGATCGACATCTACCGTTAGCAGAATTTTCCTACAACAACAGCTACCATTCAAGCATTGAGATGGCGCCGTTTGAAGCACTTTATGGTAGAAAGTGCAGGTCTCCGATTTGTTGGAGTGAAGTAGGGGATAGACAGATTATGGGTCCAGATATAATACAAGAAACTACCGAGAAGATCATCCAAATTCAACAACGGTTGAAAACCGCCCAAAGTCGACAAAAGAGCTACGCTGACATTAAAAGAAAAGATATAGAATTTAAAAATGGAGAGATGGTCATGCTTAAAGTTGCACCTTGGAAAGGCGTTGTTCGATTTGGTAAACGAGGGAAATTAAATCCACGGTATATTGGACCATTCAAGATTATTGATCGTGTCGGACCAGTAGCTTACCGACTTGAGTTACCTCAACAACTCGCGGCTGTACATAACACTTTCCACGTCTCGAATTTGAAGAAATGTTTTTATAAAGAAGATCTCACTATTCCGTTAGATGAAATCCAAATCAACGAAAAACTTCAATTCATCGAAGAACCCGTCTAAATAATGGATCGTGAGGTTAAAAGACTTAAGCAAAATAAGATACCAATTGTTAAGGTTCGATGGAATGCTCGTAGAGGACCTGAGTTCACCTGGGAATGAGAAGATCAGATAAAGAAGAAATACCCGCACTTATTTCCAGAAGATACGTCAACACCTCCAACTGCTTAAAATTTCGGGACGAAATTTATTTAACGGGTAGGTACTGTAGTGACCCGAACTTTTCCATGTTTATATATATATTAAATGAAATTGTTATGATTAATTGTTTCCAACATGTTAAGCAATCAAACTTGTTAAGACTTGATTAATTGAAATAGGTTTCATATAGATAATTGACCACCCAAGTTGACCGGTGATTCACGAACGTTAAAACTTGTAAAAACTATATGATGACATATATATATATATATATATATATATATATATATATATATATATATATATATATATATATAGTTAACATGATATTATGATAAGTAAACATATCATTAAGTATATTAACAATGAACTTCATATGTAAAAACAAGACTACTAACTTAATGATTTTGAAACGAGACATATATGTAACGATTATCGTTGTAACGACATTTAATGTATATATATCATATTAAGATATATTAATACATCATGATATCATGATAATGTAATAATTTAACATCTCATTTGATTTAATAAACAATGAGTTAACAACATTTAACAAGATCGTTAACCTAATGGTTTCAAAACAACACTTACATGTAACGACTAACGATGACTTAACGACTCAGTTAAAATGTATATACATGTAGTGTTTTAATATGTATTCATACACTTTTGAAAGACTTCAAGACACTTATCAAAATACTTCTACTTAACAAAAATGCTTACAATTACATCCTCGTTCAGTTTCATCAACAATTCTACTCGTATGCACCCGTATTCGTACTCGTACAATACACAGGTTTTAGATGTATGTACTATTAGTATATACACTCCAATGATCAGCTCTTAGCAGCCCATGTGAGTTACCTAACACATGTGGGAACCATCATTTGGCAACTAGCATGAAATATCTCATAAAATTACAAAAATATGAGTAATCATTCATGACTTATTTACATGAAAACAAAATTACATATCCTTTATATCTAATCCATACACCAATGACCAAAAACACCTACAAACACTTTCATTCTTCAATTTTCTTCATCTAATTGATCTCTCTCAAGTTCTATCTTCAAGTTCTAAGTGTTCTTCATAAATTCCAAAAGTTTTAGTTTCATAAAATCAAGAATACTTCCAAGATTGCAAGTTTACTTTCAAGTTTTCTAAATCCATTCCAAGTAATCATCCAATATCAAGAAACCTTTGTTACTAACAGTATGTTATCTTTCTAATACAAGGTAATAATCATATTCAAACTTTAATTCAATTTCTATAAGTATAACAATCTTATTTCGAGTGGAAATCTTACTTGAAATTGTTTTCTTGTCATGATTCTGCTTCAAGAACTTTCAAGCCATCTAAGGATCCTTTGAAGCTAGATCCATTTTTCTCATTTCCAGTAGGTTTATCCAAGGAACTTAAGGTAGTAATGATGTTCATAACATCATTCGATTCATACATAAAAAGCTATCATATTCGAAGTGGTAAACTTGTAATCACTAGAACATAGTTTAGTTAATTCTAAACTTGTTCGCAAATAAAGTTAATCCTTCTAACTACACTTTTAAAATCAACTATACACATGATATATATCTATATGATATGCTAACTTAATGATTTAAAACCCGGAAACACGATAAACACCATAAAACCGGATTTACGCCGTCGTAGTTACAACCGGGGGCTGTTTTGGTTTGGATAATTAAAAACTATGAAAAACTTTGATTTAAAAGCTATACTTCTGGGAAAATGATTTTTCTTATGAACATGAAACCATATCCAAAAATCATGGTTAAACTCAAAGTGAAAGTATGTTTTTCAAAACAGTCATCAAGATGTCGTTCTTTCGACGGAAATGACTACCTCTTTCAAAAACAACTTGTAACTTGTATTTCTGACTATAAACCTATACCTTTTCTGTTTAATTTCATAAAGTCAAGTTCAATACGAAACCGTGGCTGCTTAAATCACTCAAAACGGATTAGAAACGAAGAAATGACGAGCAAAACAAAATTGGTAAAAACTACTCATTTTAGCTACGTGAAAATTGGTAACAAATCTATTCCAACCATAACTTAATCAACTTGTATTGTATATTATGTAATCTTGAGATACCATAGACACGTATACAATGTTTCGACCTATCATGTCGACACATCTATATATATTTCGGAACAACCATAGACACTCTATATGTGAATGTTGGAGTTAGCTATACAGGGTTGAGGTTGATTCTAAAATATATATAGTTTGAGTTGTGATCAATACTGAGATACGTATACACTGGGTCGTGGATTGATTCAAGATAATATTTATCGATTTATTTCTGTACATCTAACTGTGGACAACTAGTTGTAGGTTACTAACGAGGACAGCTGACTTAATAAACTTAAAACATCAAAATGTATTAAAAGTGTTGTAAATATATTTTGAACATACTTTGATATATATGTACATATTTGTTATAGGTTCGTCAATCAACAAGTGGCCAAGTCTTACTTCCCGACGAAGTAAAAATCTGTGAAAGTGAGTTATAGTCCCACTTTTAAAATCTAATATTTTTGGGATGAGAATACATGCAGGTTTTATAAATGATTTACAAAATAGACACAAGTACGTGAAACTACATTCTATGGTTGAATTATCGAAATCGAATATGCCCCTTTTTATTAAGTCTGGTAATCTAAGAATTAGGGAACAGACACCCGAATTGACGCGAATCGTAAAGATAGATCTATTGGGCCTAACAAACCCCATCCAAAGTACCGGATGCTTTAGTACTTTGAAATTTATATCATATCCGAAGGGTGTCCCGGAATGATGGGGATATTCTTATATATGCATCTTGTTAATGTGGGTTACCAGGTGTTCACCATATGAATGATTTTTATCTCTATGTATGGGATGTGTATTGAAATATGAAATCTTGTGGTCTATTGTTACGATTTGATATATATAGGTTAAACCTATAACTCACCAACATTTTTGTTGACGTTTAAAGCATGTTTATTCTCAGGTGAATACTAAGAGCTTCCGCTGTTGCATACCAAAATAAGGACAAGATTTGGAGTCCATGTTTGTATGATATTGTGTAAAAACTGCATTCAAGAAACATATGTCGATGTAATATATTTCTATTGTAAACCATTATGTAATGGTCGTGTGTAAACAGTATATTTTAGATTATCATTATTTGATAATCTACGTAATGTTTTTAAAACCTTTATTGATAAAATAAATGTTATGGTTGTTTTAAAAATGAATGCAGTCTTTGAAAAACGTCTCATATAGAGGTCAAAACCTCGCAACAAAATCAATTAATATGGAACGTTTATAATCAATATGAACGGGACATTTCAGTTGACAAGTTTTTTCTCCTCGTTCTTGGCTACACGGTGATACTAGTGGTAAGCTCTAACTTCGAATTTCATTTTCGTGTTCATCATTCAAATTTGGGGCTTTTGATTGTATGATTCATAGGTGAAACCCATTTAGTTGTTAATTGGAGATTAACACCAATATTCGGGTTTACTGTTGTTAAAGGCGGGTTTTGGGTTGGTTAATGATTTAACCATGTTTAAGACTTGAGAATGGTGTATAATCACTAGTGTTAGTGATTATTGAGGATTTGGAAACCTTTAGGGTTCTTGTGGTTGACTAATTTTGACTAGAGTCGAAATTAGGGTTTGCTGAGGATTATGACCCGATTGTTGATTTAATAAGGTTTGTAAACTTAAAATGGATTAAGTTGAAGTATAAAACAGAGTTAAACATGTTTTGGTGTCAAAACTTGTAAATAGTGAGATTTTGACCTTATGGGTCAAAATTAGGGTTTATGGGCGATTTTGAGAACGATAAGTGTTTAACACTTGTGTTCGGGTTTAATTGGCATATTAGGACCATTATCACTTGTGTTAGTGATTAATAGTTAGTTTGGGCGCGGTTTGTCCTTGGAAGTGCATTTGGGTCAAAATTGCACTAAGTGTCGAATTGGGTTGGTTTGTAGATCCAATCTAAGTGTGTTGTTGAATTTGTGATAATGGATTAGGTACTTTCCATTGACGAGTTGCGGATTACTTAGAAGCATTTCTTCAAGATGACAAGGTGAGTGTTAATATCCTATGTACATGTGTATGTGTAGGATGGGTGCGGATCAGGTGAAGTGATTCTCAGCTATAGAGCTCACTTCACATGTAGGTGGATTTGATGGATTTGTGTGTAGGACCAATTGGCACGGTTGTGCATTTTGGTTGACCTCCTTTTGGCGAGGTGTACACTTGTGTGTACGTTATCACATGTATTGTGATGTGGTTTTGGATAACCCCGATGTGGTGGATTTATAATCCCGTGACCGTGGGTTTTGGTATTGGAGAAGTGGATCTCGTGTAGTTCGGATTCACGATGACGCGTGTAGTTCGGTCATCTTATTGGAAATGAATCTCGTGTAGTTCGGATTCATGGTGACTCGTGTAGTTCGGTCATCTTATTGAGGTAGTAATCTCGTGTGGTTCGGATTACTAAGGCTCGTGTAGTTCGGCCAACCTCGATGTTGTGAAGATTGTAATCTCGTGTGGGTTCGGATTACTAAGGCTCGTGTAGTTCGGCCAATCTTCGTTGTGGCATTTGGTATTCGGTAATGGGTTAAGGGGTTAACCGTATTCGTTTTATATTGTTATATATATTAATGTAATGTTGTGTTGTAGCTAACCCTCCAGGTGTAGCTTATTGGCGTTGTTCACATCGTCGTTGGTGAACTTATACTTTGTTGATAACTTTAGCTTGTTGCTTAGAGATCGTATGGTATGCTTAGCGTAGTTGCCTTATACATGGATGCTTCGGTATGCGGTATTTGATATTTGTGTGGCGTGTCCATTTTATACATATATATGTATGTAGTATACATGGATGTTAATCTCCTCGTTCTTGGCTACACGGTGATACTAGTGGTAAGCTCTAACTCCGAATTTCATTTTCGTGTTCATCATTAAAATTTGGGGCTTTTGATTGTATGATTCATAGGTGAAACCCATTTAGTTGTTAATTGGAGATTAACACCAATATTTGGGTTTACTGTTGTTAAAGGCGGGTTTTGGGTTGGTTAATAATTTAACCATGTTTAAGACTTGAGAATGGTGTATAATCACTAGTGTTAGTGATTATTGAGGATTTGGAAACCTTTAGGGTTCTTGTGGTTGACTAATTTTGACTAGAGTCGAAATTAGGGTTTGTTGAGGATTATGACCCGATTGTTGATTTAATAAGGTTTGTAAACTTAAAATGGATTAAGTTGAAGTATAAAACCGAGTTAAACATGTTTTGGTGTCAAAACTTGTAAATAGTGAGATTTTGACCTTATGGGTCAAAATTAGGGTTTATGGGCGATTTTGAGAACGATAAGTGTTTAACACTTGTGTTCGGGTTTAATTGGCATATTAGGACCATTATCACTTGTGTTAGTGATTATTGGTTAGTTTGGGCGCGGTTTGTCCTTGGAAGTGCATTTGGGTCAAAATTGCACTAAGTGTCGAATTGGGTTGGTTTGTAGATCCAATCTAAGTGTGTTGTTGAATTTGTGATAATGGATTAGGTACTTTCCATTGACGAGTTGCGGATTACTTGGAAGCATTTCTTCAAGGCGACAAGGTGAGTGTTAATATCCTATGTACATGTGTATGTGTAGGATGGGTGCGTGTCGGGTGAAGTGATTCTCGGCTATAGAGCTCACTTCACATGTAGGTGGATTTGATGGATTGTGCATTTTGGTTGACCTCCTTTTGGCGAGGTGTACACTTGTGTGTACGTTATCACATGTATTGTGATGTGGTTTTGGATAACCCCGATGTGGTGGATTTATAATCCCGTGACCGTGGGTTTTGGTATTGGAGAAGTGGATCTCGTGTAGTTCGGATTCATGATGACGCGTGTAGTTCGGTCATCTTATTGGAAATGAATCTCGTGTAGTTCAGATTCATGGTGACTCGTGTAGTTCGGTCATCTTATTGAGGTAGTAATCTCGTGTGGGTTCGGATTACTAAGGCTCGTGTAGTTCGGCCAACCTCGATGTTGTGAAGATAGTAATCTCGTGTGGGTTCGGATTACTAAGGCTCGTGTAGTTCGGCCAATCTTCATTGTGGCGTTTGGTATTCGGTAATGGGTTAAGGGGTTAACCTTATTCGTTTTATATTGTTATATATATTAATGTAATGTTGTGTTGTAGCTAACCCTCCGGGTGTAGCTTATTGGCATTGTTCACATCGTCATTGGTGAACTTATACTTTGTTGATAACTTTAGCTTGTTGCTTAGAGATCGTACGGTATGCTTAGCATAGTTGCCTTATACATGGATGCTTCGGTATGCGGTATTTGATATTTGTGTGGCGTGTCCATTTTATACATATATATGTATGTAGTATATTAGCATTCACTAAGCGTTAGCTTACCCTCTCGTTGTTGATATTTTTATAGGTTCGCATGCTTGGCAGCTCGGGTAAGCTTGGGAATTAGAGATCTTGGCTAGGTTGCTTAGAAGATCTTGCTTTTGTACTCGATTAGGATTTGGGTAGCGTAGTCCCAAATCACCATGCTCGATTTTGGTTGGAAACTAAACTAGTCGGGTCGTGTATGTCCGTTTGGACAATTAACCAATGTATTACATGTTTTAAGGTTTATTAAACCTTCTATTGTATTAAAGATGTTTATGGAAACACAATTGGGACCTAAAGTATTATTTAACGCGTATTAAAAGGAAAAATTTTTATGGGCCGGAATTAATACGGGTTGGGTCGTTACAGGGTGATACAAAACCTCAAGTTTTGAGCTAAAATTTTCAAATCTGAAACCCACAAAAACATTTTGCAAACACCGATAAAGGGTTATTCCGGAAAACTTGTCTAGGTTAAAATCTAGATTAAATTTTCAAAAAGATCAAATGTTTTCATAAAGATCCAATTTCCTTAAGGATCTAAATTTTCATAGTCATGTGGGACTGTAAACCACATCGTTACTATCATTGTCCATACCGCCGTATTAAAATCACTGATGTACAAAGTGTGAAGAATAAAGAAGTGATTCTAGTAAAGTTATATTAAAGTTCTATATTACTTGAGGACAAGCAACGCTCAAGTGTGGGAATATTTGATAATGCTAAAAACGAACATATATTTCATAGCATTATCCCTCAAGAAAGCCAAGCTTTTAGTTGCAATTGTTCTATTTACAAGTAATATTCATTTAAATATTAATGGGTGAAGACAAAAGACATATTCGACGATTTGAAGACGCAAATGACCAAAAAGCTAAAAAGTACAAAATACAATCAAAATGGTTCAATTTATTGATGAGAAACGTCTAAAAATTACAAGAGTACGAGCCGCAAAATGCAAAGTACAAGATATTAAATTGTACGCAAGGACGTTCGGAAATCCAGAACCGGGACATGAACCAACTATCAACGCGCGACGCAACGGAGCTAAATTACAAGTCAACTATGTACACGAACATAATATAATATATAAATAATTCTATAAATTATATATATAATATATTTATATATTAAAATAAAAACCGTCGGCAAACAAGAAAACAAAAGATTGTGAGCTATCCCTAGACTCCATGCGATCACATGGAAAATGCAAAGGAAGCCCATGCTATCGCATGGCCCCAAAGGTTTGTCCAGGTCTATAAATTTCGCGAGTTTTGGCCGAATTTTATTCATACTTTATCAATCTCTCTCTCACAAAAATATATATATATATATATATATATATATATATATATATATATATATATATATTTATATTTATAATTTTAATTTTAATTTAAGATTAATAATAATAAGGTTATGTTAGCGAATGTTTTAAGTTTGTAAGTCAAAATTCTGTCCGTGTAATGCTACGTTATTATTAATCATTGTAAGTTATGTTCAACCTTTTTAAATTAATGTCTCGTAGCTAAGTTATTATTATGCTTATTTAAATTGAAGTAATCGTGATGTTGGACTAAATATTAAAGACGGGGTTCTTGGGCTTTGTACCATAATTGGGGTTTGGACAAAAGACCGACACTTGTGGAAATTAGACTATGGACTATTAATGGGCTTTATATTAACTAAATGATACCTCGTTAATTTAATATAAAGATTACAATTTAACGTATCTATATATAACCACATACACTTAATCGGGTACGGTGGGCGAGATATCTATAAATTCGAATTATCGTTCATTTTACCGGACACGGGGATGGATTAATAGTTAATGGACTCATTAAAATAGGGGTGGATTACATTCAAGGGTAATTGGTGTAATTGTTAACAAAGTAGTAAAACCTTGGATTACACGCAGTCGATAACCTGGTGTATCCATTAAACAAAGTATTAGGACCTTATTACAGTTCGAATCCCCAATTAGTTGGAATATTTGACTTCGGGTATAAGGATAATTTGACGAAGACTCTCGCACTTTATATTTATGACTGATGGACTATTATGGACAAAACCGTATGGACATATCGAATAATACAGGACAAAGGACAATTAACCCATGGTAATAAACTAAAATCAACACGTCGAACATCATGATTACGAAAGTTTAAATAAGCATAATTCCTTTCTTTCATATTTTATCGCACTTTTATTTACTGTCATTTTATTTATTGCACTTTTAATTATCATACTTTTTAATTATCGCAATTTTATTTTATTTATCGCACTTTAATTATCGCACTTTAATTATCGTTATTTATATTATTTTACGCTTTAAATTAAGTCATTAGTATATTTAATATTTTACATTAGGTTTCAATTGCAACTTAAGACATAAAAACGACAAACCGGTCATTAAACGGTAAAAATGCCCCTTTATAATAATAATAATAATACTACTTATATATATATATATATATATATATATATATATATATATATATATATATATATATATATATATATATATATGTATATATATATATATATATATATATATATATACAAATATAGTTTTAAAAATATAGCGTTAAACTTGGCTAGCTCCCTGCGGAACGAACCAGACTTACTAAAAACTACACTACTGTACGATTAAGTACACTGCCTATAGTGTTGTAGCAAGGTTTAGGTATATCCACTCTAATAATAAATAAATAACTTGTGTAAAATTGTATCGTATTTAATAGTATTTCGAAACAAAAATATAACTATTTTGTATACGCTGCTGCACTCATCAGCATACCATTTCATAATACATCCAAGTATATTCGACTTAATAATAATCTTGATGAACTCAATGACTCGAATGCAACGTCTTTTGAAATATGTCATGAATGACTCCAAGTAATATCTCTAAAATGAGAAAAATGCACAGCGAAAGATTTCTTTCATACCTGAGAATAAACATGCTTTCAAGTGTCAACCAAAAGGTTGGTGAGTTCATAGGTTTATCGTAAACAATAAAATTCATCATTTTAATAGACCACAAGATACTCATATTTAAAAAAAAATCTGTGCAGGTCTACTCCTGCTATAAAATCATTCATATGAAGAACACCGGAACCTTTCAAAACAACTCACCAACGGTAGCTAATGCATAGTGCAATGATAAAATCATCTCACCGTGGTAGTTAATACAATATAATTTATACAACGGGAGCTAATGCGTACGCAATGCAAAATCATCTCCCGAGGGTAGCTGAAATGGGGGCTAATGCGTACGCAATGCAAAATCATCCCTCCGTTACCAACTACAAAGTCGACTATAATACAATACAATACAATACATCGGGGGCTAGTGCGTGCGTGCAATGAAAAGTCATCCCGCCGATGGTAGTTAAAACGGGAGCTAATGCGTACGCAATTCAAAATCATCTCTCCGTTAACTACTAAATCGAACCTCTGAATCCAAATAATTCTATCATAGAATGTAGTTTTGAATATTTGTGTCTATTTCTTCAATCATTTATAAAAGCAGTTCATGTATTCTCCGTTCAAGAATATATCTCAAAAGCATTTAGGAAACAGTTATAAAAACAGCGCATGTATTCTCAGTCCCAAAAATGTAAAGAGTAAAAGGGAATCAAATGAAACTCACCATACGATATTTTGTAGTAAAAATATGCATACGGCGAAACTGAATAATGCAAGGTTGGCCTTGGATTCACGAACCTATATCATTTGTATATCTATTAATATACATAATTGTAATCAAAAAATTCCATTTATTAATCTTATAATATTTATATTAAGTGTTGTAGTTATATGAAATTTATATTAAACCCTAAATAATATATATGTATATATTATGTATATTTTATATCTCAAATTATATGTTATCTATATTTATTTTGTATATATATTTAAAGTAATTAGTATTTATACATATGTATATATATATATTTATATATAATTAATATTTTATCAAAAAATTAATAATTTGTTATATGTGATATATATAAAAACATTTTAATATGTTCAATATATAATTAGTATTGTGTTAATATAAGTATATATTTTTTATATATATAATATTCATTTGTTATAATGATAATAATATTAATGATAGTTTTAATATAATGATAATACTAATAATAACCTTAATGATAATACTAATATAATAATAATAATAATAATAATAATAATAATAATAATAACTTTAATAACAATAATAATTAATAATAATAATATTAATAATAAGAAGAAATGAGTTACTACCTTAAAAGTCTTTCCAAAAATAATATGACCCAAACAGGGCTCGAACCCATGACCTCTCGATTTAAACCCAACACCCTAAACCATCCAACCGTCCTTGCTTTTCTATTATAATTCGTATATTAAATTTAGTTAAACCATTTTTTCTGTCAGTTCTTCTTCTTCATTATCATCCCTTCTTATCATCATTACGTACCATCTAAATTATCATTATCCTTAACTATTTATTATCATAATAACATCTTCATCATTTCGTGTATATAATCATCATCCTAATCGCCATCTATCATCATACATATAATCGTAATCGTCCATATCGTGATTCCTGTATCATTATCATATCAAATTATTTCAATTAAACCATCATCATAAACCTCGCAAATCCTAACCTTATCATATACATCACCTTGATCACACTTACCCCTTTTCTATCATCAATTTCTCTTATTAATCAAAACAGTTCGATCACCCCTAAAACCTGGCTAATCCTTTGGCCCATCAGCTAAGCATGTACCCGGCCCAAGTTAAAACAAATCACAGTCCAATAGAAGAACATATTCGGCCCAGCAGCTAATAATAAATCTCGGTCCACCACGTAACCAATTTACACGACCCAATTCCTAATCTGTTGTCCTGCGGCTTGGTTCCTACTTCGAAAGAAAAAAAATGGTGCACTGCAGTGTCACGTAATATAGAGCAAGTGGGGTGTAAGTTATTTTGATAAACCAAATATTGTTTCCCCTTTTTTTTAGACAAAAGCTAGTGGGTGAGTAGTATATTTATTTGCTTATGATTTTGTTGGCCATTTGAAGTTAAATAAAAAAAAAAACGCCAAGTGTTACAAAAGATAAAATGGTTTGTGGACTACAATCATTCGACTTTAATCATTTCCAAAATGTGTATCACTCTCTTTTAAAACAGAATTTCAAAGCATTTGTAGTTGTAGTAATAATCCGTTCAAAAAGAAGAGAAGAAAAGAAAAAAAAAATGAACACACTCGTATAACAGCAGAAGTGAAAACAAAGATGGTGATGAGAGAGAGACATGGAGAGAGATGATAGGTTCGATGGTTGTGAAGGTGGAACTCGCTGGAGAAAGGTGTAGGAGGTGGCGGTTGAAGTGTCAAGGTGGTGATATGTCAGTTGTAGATGAAGGTGGTAATGGTGGTGTAGTGGTTCGAAGGAGTTGATTAATAGTGACGGTGAGCTCTTGTCGACAGTTGTTGATGGTGGCCTGAAGATTTTAAGTTTGATCTTCAATTATTGAAAAACTTAAAATTGATGACTAACGAGTTTGAAGATGATATTAAATTCGATAGATAAAATTGATGATTTAGGTGGTTACTTGATTCGGTCATTAGATGATGTTGTGGGTGATGGTTATGGTGAATCGTAAGAGTGTGAGGGAAATAGATAGATATGGTGGAGATGGGATTCTTGTATGCAGTATACGTATATCATATATCTTTAAAGTTTATGTATATATATAAAAAATAGATAGATGGAAGAAATTATGTGGTAGTTGGTCAAGTAGTTCACAAGTCACACAGTAACATATTAAACAACTTAAAAAAACGTGTGGTGTACATAATATAATTCTGCCGACAGTTTTAACACACGAAGTGTATCATACTCCGTTGCTAATTAGTGACGGATAAAAGTGTTCAGAAAAATTCCATATTTTTAAATTAACTATATTTATTTATTTTGGTCATTATGATATAAAATTCAATCATAAATTGTTAAATAAGATTTACATTAATTATTCACTCCCAACTCCCAAGTGAAATATAAAAAGTTTTAAAATTTGACAAACAACTTCTAAATATATTATTAATAAGCCTATAATTTATAAAACTCATTTTCGGATCACCATTTATTTTAAAATCATATAAGTTTAAATTTAACTTGCTTAATATCAATCGAAACATCAAACGAGTATTACAATCATTTAATATTTATTTTTAATATACTTTATTTATATATAGAGATATATTTTAAATAATAATTATTATAATATCCTATTTTTATTTTATTAATTTTTAATAACAACAACATATAATACTTCAAATTATTTTCGAATTATTATTTATATATACATACACACATATCTATTTACAATTAATTGTTCGTGAATCATCGAGAGCAGTCGAAGGTCAATTGAATATATGAACATCGTTCCAAAAATTTTCTAGACTCAACATTACATACTTTGTTTATCGTATCGAAATCATATAAAGATTAAGTTTAAATTTAGTCGGAAATTTCCGGGTCGTCATAGTACCTACCCGTTAAAGAAATTTCGTCCCGAAATTTGAGTGAGGTGGTCATGGCTAACAATAAAAATGTTTTCATGACGAATTTGAGTTGATAAATAGAGTTTTATCATCATTGAGTAATAATGATAAAATAATTTGATTATTCGAAGAGTACGAATGAAGCTATCAAAAAATATTGAGATAGAGATTTAACTTTTGACGTAGTCGCGGTGAATTTCTGGGATTCAGGGAATTGAGGGGAAATCTTCGTAATAAGATTTGGTTCCTCGGTAATTAAGGAAATTAGAATCTTCCTTGGTTAAATACAATAATCTGTTTTGATTACTCTTTCGGATATTTCACTATAAATCTACTCTCTTCATTTCTTTTATATTTTGGAGTTCCATACTTTTGTTTTCTTTTCCTGAATTTAAGTCAAGCGAATAATGATCCAGAATTCATAAATATGAAATTCTAAATGAACATAGCTAATGTTCTAAGAGAGAAATTGTAATAGTACGATTTTGATTGGTTAAATTACCAGAATTCAGGAGAAAATATAGAACTATCAAAAATATATGTTCTTGATATGTTTATAGATTAGATAAAATGTAAGAGTCGTGTAACATGGTACATGATGACGTTATGTCTGTGAATCATCACGTTCCATTAGAAACTCAGCATGACTTACTGTAATATAATCACGTTGATCAAGTGTCATTATATTATACTAACTCATGCTTCAGTTCCTAACACTACTTCAATAACATTCATATTTTAAATTCGAAGGTTTACAGAATATAGAAACTAAAACAGTTTCCTTTTATGATATAACACAGATAGCGCAGAGAGATAATTAATATCGGACGAGAATATTTATGAAGATATCTTCAGAAATATTGAGAATATTTATAAGGAAAGATACGATAACATCGTAGAATTTTAGATTTAAAGTGGAATGAAGAAATTCATTCACAATGATTTAGAGCGATTAAGGAGTAAGGTATTCGCTAAGAATTTCATCAGAAAGAGAATCATTAGGATTCTTTTTGTACATGTTTAGTTCTTGTAATTTGTTTAGAGTCTCCTTCATGGTTTGCTCAATTCGTTTTTCAGTTCCAATTTTGAGCTTCTTCAGCCACTATTCTTTATCATCAAACTTTCGACTGTTAAGATCGTTTACAGTTTTTGCTGCTTTATCAGCATTTTCAAAATTTCGAGAACTGATTCATAAATTGGAGTGCGTATTAGAATTTCATAATGGAAGATCATAATTCCAAGAGATAAATGTTATACGTATATGAAATGACCCGTCCTAATCCATCCGGACGATGTCCATATCGATTATAAACGATTCACAACTGTTGATTACATTGCGAGGTACTTGACCTCTATATGATACATTTTACAAACATTGCATTCGTTTTTGAAAAGACAATCTTTCATTACATCGAAAGTTGACGGCAGGCATACCATTTCATAATATATCTAACTATAATTGATTTAATAATAAACTTGATGAACGCAACGACTCAAATGCAACATCTTTTGAAATATGTCATAAATGACTCCAAGTAACATCTCTAAGATGAGCAAATGCACAGCGGAAGACTTCTTTAATACCTGAGAATAAACATGCTTTAAAGTGTCAACCAAAAGGTTGGTGAGTTCATTAGTTTAACATAAATA
Source organism: Rutidosis leptorrhynchoides (assembly GCF_046630445.1). Lineage (NCBI taxonomy): Eukaryota > Viridiplantae > Streptophyta > Magnoliopsida > Asterales > Asteraceae > Rutidosis > Rutidosis leptorrhynchoides. Next base: position 205,635,089 of record NC_092336.1, on the reverse strand, counting down.
ATCATTTCATAATTTTTAATAGACCACAAGATTTCATATTTCCAATTCTCATAAACATACGTCCCATGCGTAGAGACAAAAATATCATTCATATGGATTGAACACCTGGTAACCGACATTCACAATATGCATATAAGAATATCCCCATCATTCCGAGATCCTCCTTCGGACATGATATAAATTTTGAAGTACTAAAGCATCCGGTACTTTGGATGGGGCTTGTTGGGCCCGATAGATCTATCTTTAGAGTTCGCGTCAATTAGGGTGTCTGTTCCCTAATTCTTAGATTACCAGACTTAATAAAAGGGGCATATTCAATTTCAATCATTCAACCATATAATGTAACTTCGATTAATTGTGTCTATTTCGTAAAACAGTTATAAAAACAGCGCATGTATTCTCAGTCCCAAAAATGTAAAGAGTAAAAGGGAGCAAATGAAACTCACCATACTGTATTTTGTAGTAAAAATACATATGACGACATTGAACAAGTGTAGGGTTGACCTTGGATTCACGAACCTATATCATTTATATATCTATTAACACATATAATGGAAATCACATAATTTCATTTATTACTATATATTATTTATGTATTTGTAGTTATATAGAATTTATACTAAATTCCATTTAAAAACGTATACTTATATTATATCTTAAATTATGTGTTATATATATTTATTTTGTATATATATATATATATATATATATATATATATATATATATATATATATATATATATATATATATATATATTAAAAATGATTTTAATAATACTAATAAGTACATAATGATACTAATACTAATAATAATAATAATAATAATAGTTTGTGTTATTTTGATAATAATAATCCTAATCATAATAATAGTAATAATACATATATTAGTAATAATGATAATGATTAAAATTATAATTTTAGTAACAATAACAATAATAATAATAATAATAATAATAATTTTGGTAATGAAATCTACCTTCAAAAGCCTTTCTAAAAAAAATGTCCCGAACCGGATTTGAACCCGAGACCTCTCGATCACCCACAAACACCCTTAACCATTCTGCCATTCATGTCTTTCTTATTTAGTATGCAACCCAAATATATATATCTATTATCTATTTCAACTTGACTCATCTTCTTCATCTTCTACCTTAAATCCATTCAACCATGGAACTTCAAAAATCAAAATAACGAATTCGGGTTTTCATTTATGACTTGTAAACAACATGAAACAAAGAAATAAAAGTGTTCTTGTAATTAAGAAAATTAAAAAAAAACTGAAAAAGAGCCTACTGCTGAAGCTCGTAGCATCAAAAAAAAAAAAATTTGTTTTCAGTTTTGAGTTCGTTTTGGACAATCTTTACAACATGAAATAGGTTTCAAATCATTCCTAAAAACTATTGGAACCGTCAATTGAACTTAAAATATCAAAACAAGCTCTAATTTCTCGTTGAACAAATTAGTTGACTTTTGACAAAATAACTTTGACTCGCAAATTCGAATTCGTTATTAAGAATTGGAACTTGAGATTTTACATAAAGTTTAAGTAAATGATTCCTAACAACTCTGCATTTTTAGTTTTTGAAATTTGTTTCGAGTTCAAGTTTTTGTATATCACTGTCAAGAACCCATGAACTTAAAAGTTGATTTTTAGATTAAGACTGTTATAGATTATGATTACAACATGAATTGTGTTGCAAATCATTCCTATAATCTTTATGGATTATCAAATTAACTGGAAACATCAAAACAAATTCGAATTTGATTCAAGAACACCTAGTTGACTTTTAAAACCAAAATTTTGACTCCAAAATTAGAATTCGATAGAAAGAATTGAGGATTGAAAACTTACAGATAGTTTAGATAGACGATTCCTAACAAGACTGTATTATTACATTTTGAAAATTTGTTCAAATTTGAAATATGGTAAAAATTATCAAGAACAGAGGGACGACACCCATTTTCCTTATATTCTTTGTTTTCAATTCCAATTGCAGTTTGTCAAATATATAAAGTGATTAAGGACATAAATTAACAGTTAGTTTGACTCTATTTAATTGATGAAATCGACTGGTAACCATTTGGACAAAAAATTCAATTTGTTGCAGTAAATGGAAGAAAAGTTAAACAGATAAAAATAAAAATTGAAATTTGATTTGTACTGGTTTTGGCTCTATCCTGGATTTGATTCCAACTGGTGGAGACAAGAAACAAAGTTCCACAAAGTGATGGATACCCCTAACAGATTCGTACTATATCCATTTTATATAATTTAAATAATTAATATTAATAATTAATAATTATATTAATAATATTAATTATTATATTACTAAAAAAATAACTAGTAAAGATATAAAAATGATAATAATTATATTTATTAATGATTTTAGTAATAGATGGTATTATTTTTCAATAATTATAATAAAAATGATAATATTACTAATATTAGTAATAATAATATTATTAACAATATTAATAAGAGTAATAATAATGATATCAAAATAATAAGTTTGATAATAACACTACAACAAAACCATTGTATCAATTTTCCTATTTATGTATGTTTTTTTAATACTAAAACACTGATAATTATACTCTATGCACATATTATAAAAATCAAATATATTTATATATAACTTCTTTTTAAAAATACTACATAATTATTTTATAACTTATCTTACCTTTTTAATTCAAATGTTTAAATCCTATTTTTATTATTTTTAACTATCATATATACTTAGAGTTATATATGTATATATATTTAATTGCATATTTATTTACAACTAAATTGTTCGTGAATCGTCGAGAATGGTCAGAGGGTAATTGGTTACATGAATGTAGATTTCAAAACTTTCGAGACTCAACATTACCTACTTTGCTTATCGTGTTGAAATTATATAAAGATCAAGTTTAAATTTGATCGAAAATTTCCGGGTCACTACAGTACCTACCCGTTAAAGAAATTTCGTCCCGAAATTTGAGTGAGGTCGTCATGGCTAACAATAAAAAATGTTTTCATGACGAATATGAGTTGATAAACAGAGTTTTATCATCATTGAGTAATATAGATAAAACCATTTAATTTTGTGAAGAGTACGAGTGAAGCTATCATCAAAGAGTGAAATGAGTAGGTATAGGTTCGTCATATCTTTTGACGTAGATAGGATTGATTTCCAAGTTCAAGAGGTTTGGAGAAAATCTTCGTAATAAGATTTGATTCTTCGGTAATCAAGGGGATTAGGATCCGCTTTAAATGCGATAATCTGTTTTGATTGCTCTGTCGGATATTTCACTATAAATCCACCCCCTTCGTTTTCTTACAACTCACACCTTCTATCCTTTCTCCCCCAACTCATACTTTAAAACATCCATTAATATGCTCCGTCCAGTATTGATTCTTGATATACTCCTAACTTTCATATCTGTCATTCTTCTCTTCCATCTACCACCGGAGGATTTTATTTACTTTTACTATTACCTTGGGGTTATAGTGTTTTTAATTTTCCCGTGCCTTTACGTGGCAATACATATTGATATGCACGGTTTGTAATTTATGTTGTGTTGTCGAACTTTATATTTTCTTTTATATTCAAGGGTTCCATACTTTTGTCTCCTCTTCTCGACTACAAATCAAGCGAATAATGGTCCGAAATTCGTAGGTATGGATTTTGAAATGAACATTGTTAATGTTCTAAGAAGGATATCGTAATGGCATGATTTGGATTTGGTAAATTACCTGAATAACAGGAAAGATAGAACTGTTAAGAAGATATGTGCTTAATATGTTTAGAGTTTGAGTAGAATGCAAGAGTCGTGTAAATGACACATGATGACGGTATGTCCTGTGAATCATCACATTCCATTAGAAACTCGGCATGAATTACTGTAATATAATCACGTTGATCAAGTGTCATTATATTATACTAACTCATGCATCAGTTCCCAACATTACTTTAATAACATTCATATTTTAAGCTCGAAAGTTTACAGAATATAGAAACTAACAGTTTCTATATAATGTAATACTGATAGCACGAAGAGATTAATGATTTCAGATAAGAATAGTTATAAAAATATCTCCAGAAATATGGAGGATATTTATAATGAAAGATACGATAATATCTCGGAATATCTAAGATCAGAGGATGATAGAAATTATTATCTGCAAGGGTTTAGAGTAAGGAGCAAGATATTCACTAAAGACTTTAGCAGACATTAAATCATTTGGATTCTTTGAAGTCAAACTTATTCTTTGTGATTTGTCCACGGCTTTCTTCCTAGTTTCGCATAATCTGCTTTTTGGTACTAAATTTTCTATTAAATGTTTTCAATATAAGGATACACAGGAAGCACGAGGAGGTATATAATTTCGGACGAGAATATTTATGAAAATATCCTCAGAAATATCGAAGATATTGATGATGATATTTTGGAATTTCTAAGTTCGATGGTTGATGGAGAAAGATTTTCCGCAAGATTTTAACATGACTTCGGAGCAAGATATTCTCTAAAGATTTCAACGGATCCAGAATTACCTGAATCCTTTGAATATAGGGTTTGGTCCTTGTATTTGTCCTTGGTCTCCTTCATGGGTAGCTCAATCTTTTTTTTTCAATACCCAATTTTCTATCGAGCGTTCCTAACACTCCTTTCTTTATCATCAAACTTTTGGTCGTTTAGACCATCTACCATTTTTCTGTTTCCTCTGCATTTAATGCTATGATATCTGAATCATCGGTTATTAATCCGAGGTTGTTTCAGGAAAATTGTGTTTTTAGATGATTAAACGCTGATGGTAATATGGTGGAATATGAAAGGTTCCCTGGTAACAATAAAAGAGCACGTGTATATATCAACGTTATAATAAGGTTATTTCATACGAAAAGTCGAAGTTGTCTTGCTGGAGCTGTGACAAAACTGGCTATCTCGGACAGCAAATGCAAAGTTATTTTCGGTAATAATAACGCTAAAGGAATTAGCACAGCTATGTGTTAAACGTTTACTCAGGTTCCAAGTGTTTTCAGGTGCATAACTATATGCATCAATCTTTTCTCCCGTAAATGAAGTGCGGTTGGTTCATCCTCTCGATTGAGGTGTTTTCAAGAATTATGAAAGGTTTGAACGCAGATTGTAATCAGCAAGATACAATTGAGGTTTAAGATGAGATCAAGTGGCAAACTTGAAGAATTGTTTAGTTTCATATGTTATAATCAATATTTTAATTCATTTTAATTGTCCAATGTCGGCAGTCCACAGTTGATAGTCCACAAATAACAGTCTAATAATTCATATATAACTTAATATATAATATTCAAATTAATTAATAAATATCGTGACCCGTATTCGTCTCAGACTCGATCACAACTCAAAGTATATATATTATCATAGAATCAACCTCAACCCTGTATAGAGAACTCGATCTTTACTGCATATAGAGTGTCTATGGTTATTCCAAACAATATATATATATGCGTCGATATGATATGTCAAAACCTTGTATACGTGTCCCGATATTTAAAGTGCGTAAAATAAATACAGAAATTAAATGACAATAAATAAAATTGCGAGAATGTAAATTGCGAGAATGTAAATTGCGAGAATGTAAATTGCGATAAAATAAATTGCGATAAACAAAATGTAATCAGTTAGCTAGGAATAGTTAGCTATGATTTTGTTAGCGTGAATTCTTAACAAAATTTCTCATAGTTAATTTGTTTGTTTCTAACAAATTTTATTTTGTCCAATGTTTTCTTCATTATGCCACTTGTCGGATTCTGATAGGTCAAAATCCAAATATGAAATTGAATGAAAATGGTTATTCTGTGATGAACGGATTCGTATAGCTGTGGTTGCAAGTAGGATAGTAAATGACTGTTGAATCAGATTCGAAGAATGTACAGTGTAACTTATTAATGCGAAATCTAAATATTCCTCGGGTATTACCTACCCGTTAAAATATTTTCACCATTAACAGTTTGTACGAAAGAATTTGTAATTAAAATATTTATGAAAATATACTTGTATATATATTTTCTTCAGATGCAATCATGGATTTAATGAGTTAATATGATATTAAACTTATTTGATTTACGTTAGAATATATAATCTCTAAAACATTAGAGATTACATATTCGCCATGTTGAACGAAGATAAATGATGTAGAACGTCATGTAGAATGATGATTATGCTCGGGGTACCGATTGTGATGTTGAGGCATGTGTTGTTGTGGTTTGTGTTGTTGTTGGTGGTACAGTTGATGCCGTTGATGTTATTGAAGCTGATACATTTTGCACCATATTTTCCAAGGCTACAACTCGGGCGCAAAACTCATTGACTTTATTTTTCCGGAATGATTGTCGGTATGAACGAGTGAATGAATAAGGTTTTGAATTTGAGATAGTATATAATCATGGCGATATATTCGGGTAATGAGGGCGAACATAGTGTTTCGGATTGGTTCGCCGGTGAATGCTTCAGGTTCTTCGTTAAAACGTGAATTTGGTTGATGGAAAAGATCGCCTTCTTTTCGTCTCCAATGATTTAGTAGGCTACGAACCCATCAAATGAATTGGTTGATTCATTCTAGGACACTGCTTTCGGAGCTTAGGTGAAACTCCATATCGGAATAGCTGTCGGAATAACTATCGGAATAGCTATCGGAATCTGAGGGACTCGAACTTGTTGAGGGATTCATCTCGTACGATCAGATGAAGGATTTTCGATAAGAAATAGATTATAGGATGTAGATTAGTACCCTGCAATACATAATTTAGATATGCATATATAATACTAAAATCCTATAAGTTACGGAGGAATCTACGGAAGTTGTCAGGCAAAGGTAACAATAACAGATACGCTAAGATATGAATTTTGTCTATCCCTATTCATGTAATCAATGCAGTAAGATGTGTCTAGACTAAGAATGATAAGCAGGTAATTTCCTAAGGATGATAAACTGATGATTTCCGACAAAGGTGATAAGCAAAATTTTTGACATGCAGACATGGTCGAAGTCCAGACTCACTAATGTATCCTAACGACTTATCAGTTATACACACTAATGCAGACCTGGTTCACTAAGACCACCGCTCTGATACCAACTGAAATGACCCGTCCTAATCCATCCAGACGATGTCCATATCGATTATAAACGATTCACAACTGTTGATTACATTACGAGGTACTTAACCTCTATATGATACATTTTACAAACATTGCATTCGTTTTTGAAAAGACAATCTTTCATTACATCGAAAGTTGACGGCAGGCATACCATTTCATAATATATCTAACTATAATTGATTTAATAATAAACTTGATGAACGCAACGACTCGAATGCAACATCTTTTGAAATATGTCATAAATGACTCCAAGTAACATCTCTAAGATGAGCAAATGCACAGCGGAAGACTTCTTTAATACCTGAGAATAAACATGCTTTAAAGTGTCAACCAAAAGGTTGGTGAGTTCATTAGTTTAACATAAATAATCATTTCATAATTTTTAATAGACCACAAGATTTCATATTTCTAATTCTCATAAACATACGTCCCATGCGTAGAGACAAAAATATCATTCATATGGATTGAACACCTGGTAACCGACATTCACAATATGCATATAAGAATATCCCCATCATTCCGGGATCCTCCTTCGGACATGATATAAATTTCGAAGTACTAAAGCATCCGGTACTTTGGATGGGGCTTGTTGGGCCCGATAGATCTATCTTTAGAGTTCGCGTCAATTAGGGTGTCTGTTCCCTAATTCTTAGATTACCAGACTTAATAAAAGGGGCATATTCGATTTCAATCATTCAACCATATAATGTAACTTCGATTACTTGTGTCTATTTCGTAAAACAGTTATAAAAACAGCGCATGTATTCTCAGTCCCAAAAATGTAAAGAGTAAAAGGGAGCAAATGAAACTCACCATACTGTATTTTGTAGTAAAAATACATATGACGACATTGAACAAGTGTAGGGTTGACCTTGGATTCACGAACCTATATCATTTATATATCTATTAACACATATAATGGAAATCACATAATTTCATTTATTACTATATATTATTTATGTATTTGTAGTTATATAGAATTTATACTAAATTCCATTTAAAAACGTATACTTATATTATATCTTAAATTATGTGTTATATATATTTATTTTGTATATATATATATATATATATATATATATATATATATATATATATATATATATATATATATATATATATATATATATTTAAAAATGATTTTAATAATACTAATAAGTACATAATGATACTAATACTAATAATAATAATAATAATAATAATAATAATAATAGTTTGTGTTATTTTGATAATAATAATCCTAATCATAATAATAGTAATAATACATATATTAGTAATAATGATAATGATTAAAATTATAATTTTAGTAACAATAACAATAATAATAATAATAATAATAATAATAATAATAATTTTGGTAATGAAATCTACCTTCAAAAGCCTTTCTAAAAAAAATGTCCCGAATCGGATTTGAACCCGAGACCTCTCGCTCACCCACAAACACCCTTAACCATTCTGCCATTCATGTCTTTCTTATTTAGTATGCAACCCAAATATATATATCTATTATCTATTTCAACTTGACTCATCTTCTTCATCTTCTACCTTAAATCCATTCAACCATGGAACTTCAAAAATCAAAATAACGAATTCGGGTTTTCATTTATGACTTGTAAACAACATGAAACAAAGAAATAAAAGTGTTCTTGTAATTAAGAAAATTCAAAAAAAACTGAAAAAGAGCCTACTGCTGAAGCTCGTAGCATCAAAAAAAAAAATTTGTTTTCAGTTTTGAGTTCGTTTTGGACAATCTTTACAACATGAAATATGTTTCAAATCATTCCTAAAAACTATTGGAACCGTCAATTGAACTTAAAACATCAAAACAAGCTCTAATTTCTCGTTGAACAAATTAGTTGACTTTTGACAAAATAACTTTGACTCGCAAATTCGAATTCGTTATTAAGAATTGGAACTTGAGATTTTACATAAAGTTTAAGTAAATGATTCCTAACAACTCTGCATTTTTAGTTTTTGAAATTTGTTTCGAGTTCAAGTTTTTGTATATCACTGTCAAGAACCCATGAACTTAAAAGTTGATTTTTAGATTAAGACTATTATAGATTATGATTACAACATGAATTGTGTTGCAAATCATCCCTATAATCTTTATGGATTATCAAATTAACTGGAAACATCAAAACAAATTCGAATTTGATTCAAGAACACCTAGTTGACTTTTAAAACCAAAATTTTGACTCCAAAATTAGAATTCGATAGAAAGAATTGAGGATTGAAAACTTACAGATAGTTTAGATAGACGATTCCTAACAAGACTGTATTATTACATTTTGAAAATTTGTTCAAATTTGAAATATGGTAAAAATTATCAAGAACAGAGGGACGACACCCATTTTCCTTATATTCTTTGTTTTCAATTCCAATTGCAGTTTGTCAAATATATAAAGTGATTAAGGACATAAATTAACAGTTAGTTTGACTCTATTTAATTGATGAAATCGACTGGTAACCATTTGGACAAAAAATTCAATTTGTTGCAGTAAATGGAAGAAAAGTTAAACAGATAAAAATAAAAATTGAAATTTGATTTGTACTGGTTTTGGCTATATCCTGGATTTGATTCCAACTGGTGGAGACAAGAAACAAAGTTCCACAAAGTGATGGATACCCCTAACAGATTCGTACTATATCCATTTTATATAATTTAAATAATTAATATTAATAATTAATAATTATATTAATAATATTAATTATTATATTATTAAAAAAATAACTAGTAAAGATATAAAAATGATAATAATTATATTTATTAATGATTTTAGTAATAGATGGTATTATTTTTCAATAATTATAATAAAAATGATAATATTACTAATATTAGTAATAATAATATTATTAACAATATTAATAAGAGTAATAATAATGATATCAAAATAATAAGTTTGATAATAACACTACAACAAAACCATTGTATCAATTTTCCTATTTATGTATGTTTTTTTAATACTAAAACACTGATATTTATACTCTATGCACATATTATAAAAATCAAATATATTTATATATAAGTTCTTTTTAAAAATACTACATAATTATTTTATAACTTATCTTACCTTTTTAATTCAAATGTTTAAATCCTATTTTTATTATTTTTAACTATCATATATACTTAGAGTTATATATGTATATATATTTAATTGCATATTTATTTACAACTAAATTGTTCGTGAATCGTCGAGAATGGTCAGAGGGTAATTGGTTACATGAATGTAGATTTCAAAACTTTCGAGACTCAACATTACCTACTTTGCTTATCGTGTTGAAATTATATAAAGATCAAGTTTAAATTTGATCGAAAATTTCCGGGTCACTACAGTATACATATATCGGTTGATGTAGAAACGCTGCGAGACTCAAAATACTGATTGTTGATTTCTGGTAATTGATATGGCAAGTCTCGTTACAAGACGTGGATGAGTATATGATAGTGTTTTAATGAACAAATATAATGGTTCTTCGGAGAGACTTAAGCCAATGAGTAATGATGTTGCTGATAATTTTACTGCTAATGCGGTGGAATATAAACGGTTCTCCAGTAACGATGATGAAGGATGAACTTATGTATCAAAGTTATAATAGAGTTTATTCGAATGAAAAGTCGAAATTGATTTGCTGGAGTTGTGACAAAACTGTCTAATTTTAGAAAGGGATTGTAAAGTTATTTTCGGTAATAACAACGCCAAGGAATCATAGATTCGTGTTAAACTTCTATTTAGTGTTCTGAGAGTTTTCAGGTGCATAACTATATGCATCAATCTTTTCTTCCGTAGATGAAGTGCGATTGGTTCATCCTCTCGATTGAGATGTGTTCAAGAATTATGAAAGATTTGAAGGCAGATTGTAATCGTCAAGATACAAATGAGGTTTAAGATGAAATCAAGTGGCAAACTTGAAGAAATGTTTAGTTTCATATGTTATAATCAATATTTTAATTCATTTTAATTGTCCAACGTTATTAGTCCACAGTCGATAGTCCACATTTAACAGTCCAATAATTCATATATAGTTTAATATATAATATTCGAATTAATTAATACGTATCGTGACCCGTGTACATGTCTCAGACTCGATCACAACTCAAAGTATATATATATTATTGTAGAATCAACCTCAACCCTGTATAGCTAACTCCAGCATTACTGCATATAGAGTGTCTATGGTTATTGGAAATAATATATATAGATGCGTCGATATGATATGTCAAAACCTTGTATATGTGTCCCGATATTTAAATGTGTAAATAACAGTATTTAAATAACGATAAATAAAGTGCGTAAAATAAATAACAGAAATTAAATAACGATAAATAAAATTGTGAGAATTTAAAATTGCGATAAATTGCGATAATTAAATGTAATAAGGAAGTAGCAGTTAGCTAGGATTTTGTTAGCGTGGATTCTTAACAAAATTTTTCTCATAATTAATTTGTTTGTTTCTAACAAGTTTTATTTTTGTCCAATGTTTTCTTCATTATGCCACTTGTTGGATTCTGATAAGTCAAAATCCAAATATGAAATTGAATGAAATGGTTATTCTGTGATGAACGGATTCGTACTTCTGTGGTTGTAAGTAGGATAGTAAATGACTGTTGAATCAGATTCGAAGGATGTACAGTGTAACTTATTAATGTGAAATCTAAATATTTCTAGGGTATTACCTACCCGTTAAAATATTTTCACCATTAACAGTTTGTACAAAAGAATTTTTAATTACAATCTTTATGAAAATATACTTACATATATATTTTCCTCAGATGTAATCATGGATTTAATGAGTTAATATGATATTAACTCATCTAACTTACCTTTAGAACAAGAATATATAATCTCTAAAACATTAGAGATTACATAATCACCATGTCGAACGAAGATAAATGATGTAGAACGTCATGTAGAATGATGATTATGCTCGAGGTACAAATTGTGATGTTGAAGCGTGTGTTGTTGATGGTACTGGTATTGATGTTGGTGGTACTGTTGGTGCCGTTGATGTTGCTGAAGCTGGTACGTTTTGCACCATATTTTTCAAGGCTACAACTCGGGCGCGTAGTTCGTTGACTTATTACTCCGGGATGATTGTCGGTAAGAACGGGCGAACGAATAAGGTTTAGAATCTGAGTTATGATATAGTCGTAGCGAGATATTTAGGAAATGAGGGTGAAAATGGTGTTACGAACAGGTTCGCTGGTAAGTGCTTCAGGTTCTTCATCAAGAGGTGAATTCGGTTGGTGGAAGGGATCGCCTTCTTCACGTCTTTATTGATTAAGTAACTACGAACCCATCAGATGAATTGGGGATGGCTGATTGGTTGATTCATTCTGGTGACGCTGCTTCCGGAGTTTAGGTGAACATCCATGTCGGAATAGTTGTCGGGTTCCGAATAACTTGAACTAGTGACATGTTCCATTTCGTACGATTGAATAAAGAATTTTTCGATATGAAATGATTTTCAGATACCTGATGATATTCTAATTACATATAATATCTATATATATATATATAGTACTAAAGATTTCGTAGACTACAGAGGAATTTACGGCATATGTCAGGCAGTCTACAGTAATAGATACGCTAAGATATGGATTAGCAGATACGCTAAGATATGAATTTTGTCTATACACTATTCATGCAATTAATGCAATAAGATGTGTCTAGACTAAGAATGATAAGCAGGTAATTTCCGACAATAAATGATAAGCAAAACTTTTGACATGCAGACACGGTCGAAGTCCAGACTCACTAATGCATCCTAACAACTATCAGTTAGACACACTAATGCAGACCTTGTTCGCTAAGACCACCGCTCTGATACCAACTGAAAGAACCCGTTCATATTGATTATAAACGATTCACAATAGTTGATTACATCGCGAGGTACTTGACCTCTATATGATACATTTTACAAGCATTGCATTCGTTTTTTTAAAAAGATAAACTTTCATTACATTGAAAGTTGACGGCATGCATATGATAATGCTAAAAACGAACATATATTTCATAGCATTATCTCTCAAGAAAGACAAGCTTTTAGTTGCAATTGTTCTATTTACAAGTAATATTCGTTTAAATATTAATGGGTGAAGATAAAAGACAGATTGGACGATTTGAGGACGCAAACGATCAAAAAGCTAAAAAGTACAAAATACAATCCAAGTGGTTCAATTTATTAATGAGAAACGTCTAAAAATTACAAGAGTACGAGCCGCAAAACGCAAAGTACAAAATATTAAATTGTACGCAAGGACGTTCGGAAATCCGGAACCGAGACATGAACCAACTATCAACGCGCGACGCAACGGAGCTAAAATTACAAGTCAACTATGAACACGAATATAATATAATATATAAATAATTCTATAAATTATATATATAATATATTTATATATTAAAATAAAAACCGTCGGCAAACAAGAAAACAAAAGATTGTGAGCTGTCCCTAGACTCCATGCGATCGCAGGGAAAATGCAAAGGAAGCCCATGCGATCGTTGAAATGTTGCTTTCAATTAGCAAATACACAGCGGGAGCATAATATATAAGTACCTGAGAATAAACATGCTTAAAAAGTCAACACAAGGTTGAGTGAATTCATAGGTTTATCATAAATCAATAATTCAGTATAGTATTACCACAAGATTTCAGTTTCAAGTTGATTAATACCAAATATATCAATCGAAAGAGTTGCTGTTTGTAATATCACGACTAAACAAAGTTACCCAGTAACACTTGTTATTCATGTCGTTGAATCATTATTATGTAGTCAAAGACCAACGGTCATCTGACTAGAGACGTCACTCTCAGTAGCGCTACTCACAATAACTAAGCTTGCATCTTATACCTCAACAATTAACGATATTACGGCAGAGATTTAGCATGACAAAGCACGTATATAGCATAAAAGTTTGAGTACTTGTGTCTAAACGTAAAACAGTTATAAAAGTTGCGCATGTAATCTCTGTGACGCCCCGTACAAAATTAACGTGTACGGATCATCAACAACAGGATCATTACAAGGTCAAACACTATATGCTGTTTAAAATAAGTTTGCATTCATAAGAAAGGGTGATGTCATAACCAACATCAAAAGCTTTACAAACAAAAGTATGCTTCTATGCATAGAAGCAATTAACATAAGTGAGAGACCCTAAGGTCATTACAAATTCATTATTCAAAAGTAACAGAGTTTGTGAATGCAAGGTAAACGTTTCATGCAGAGACATCTCTAACAAAAGCAGCGGGAGTCTACACAGCAAGACTACTACAGCGGAAGCATCAAACCTCTAAGCACCTGAGAAAACATGCTTAAAAATGTCAACACGAATGTTGGTGAGCTATAGTTTAAGTATAACACTAATGTAAGGTAGACCACGAGATTTCGGCATTTCAAAATAGTATGAAAAGTATATGTTCAACCGTGGGCACTTGGTAACTAACTTAACGTAATATCACCCCCTAAAAGTACACATGGCGAGTGCATAAGTTTACAAAGTATTAAACACCCGTTAAATGCTAGCGCTACTAGCCCGAGTGGGGATGTCAAACCCTATGGATCCATATCTAAGATTCACATTCACCGGTTCAAAAACCAATGACTAAACGTTACCGAGCTAAGGGGGAAAGTTTATGCCGTTATATAACCCACACATATATGAAGTTTAAGTACTCGTGCCTAGTATGTAAAACGTAAAAAGCACATGTATTCTCAGTTCCCAAAATAGTTAAAGTAAAAAGGGATGCTATAACTCACAGTGAAAAGTAGTAAAGTCGGTACGAGATAAGTAAGCAAGTAGTTGGTCCGAAAGGTCAACCTAAGTCAAAAGTTACTAAGTCAGTAAATCGTTCCCAAATTTTTAAAAGTATGTAAATTAGGTCTTAAGTATCATCATCATTCATCATCAATCAAAAAGAGTAAAGTAAGTTTCAATCAAGAATAGAGATCGAAACAAGGGCTGACTTCGTTCAGCTGCTACGACCTCTATACAAATCGAAAAGACGCGTAGTCAGTGGATATGGCTCCGTATGTGAGTCCTCTAACTACTGAACAATTTTCAGAACCAAACTCGTCTTCGTTTGACCGTGGAGACGGTTTAAGTGCGAGTAGGTCAGAAATTTTAGCACAACATTACAAAGGTGTAGTGACTTTCGGAAGGCTATAAATCCTAAACCGTAAGTCGGATTAAGACGAGGCCTAAAAGGAAAATCATCTACTCGAACCAAAATAACTGAAAATAAACTTTTCCAGTAGCCCAGATGATTGATCAGACCTCAAAAACAGTAAGCAAAGTGCTCTAGTGGGTTCTTGTTACTTGATGTTCATCACCGTTCTCATCCTTGATGCTTGTAGCTTCAAGTGTACAACTCATTGATGTGTTTGCAACATCTTTACCAAGTTTTGACCACCATAACACTAGTGTGTGTCTAAGATAAATAGCACAACTCATTTAAGGGTTGTATGAAGGTTGATGAACCAAAGTTACATAAAGATCTTAGATCCAACACATACATGAGTTCTAATAGTAATATTAAGCTATAAACTTGAATGTAAACTAAATAAACAAGATCTTAAGTTGTAGAACTTAGATCTTAGTTAGATCTTAAAGATCCTAGACTAGAAAGTCTAGATCTAGTGTTCTTAAGTTAAACCCTAAGTTATAGAACTTGGATCTTTACTTTAATAAAACCATAAGTTATTAAACTTAGATTTTAGTCTTGTAGAATGTATATAAGCTTATAAGCTTTTGTTTTAGACAAAATTGGAAGACCATAAGCTATAGAAACTTAGTTCCAACATAAGTGTATGAAGTTATAACTAGAAAGTTTAACTTTCATGTTCTTGAACTTACAAAGTTTAACTTTAGTTTCAAGAAAAATGAGATCAAGTTTAACTAGTAATACTTGACCAACATATATAAATCACGAATTTAAAAGAAAGAAAAGATGAAGAAATTGATAATGCTAAAAACGAACATATATTTCATAGCATTATCCTTCAAGAAAGACAAGCTTTTAGTTGTAATTGTTCTATTTACAATTGATATTCGTCTAAATAATAAAAGGTGAAGACAAAAGACAAATTCGACAATTTGAATACGCAAATGACCAAAACGCTAAAGAGTACAAACTACAATCCAAGTGGTTCAATTTATTGATGCGAAACGTCTCAAAATTATAAGAGTATGAGTCGCGGAACACAAAGTACAAGATATTAAATAGTACGCAAGGACGTTCGAAAATCCGGAAACGGAACATGAACCAACTATCAACGCGCGACGCAACGGAGCTAAAATTACAAGTCAACAATGCACAAGAATATAATATAATATATAATTAATTATATAAAATTATATATATTATATTATATATTAAATAAATACGCGCAGCCCACGTTTTGGAATCATGCGTGAGCAGGAAAAGGCTGCCATGCGATCGCATGGCCAGCCTGCCTAAATCCCATCCTATCGCATGGCTTGCTGTAGCAGGTCAGGTCCTATAAATTGAAGCGTTTGGTCGACGAATTTTGACACCATATCATATATCTTACTCTCTCTCAATATATTTATATGTATAATTTTAATTTTAATTTTAATTTTAAGTTAATAATAATAAGGTTATAGTGGCGAGTGTTTTAAGTTTGTAAGTCAAAATTCTGTCCGTGTAACAATACGCGATTAATACTCATTGTAAGTTATGTTCAACCTTTTTAAATTAATATCTCGTAGCTAAATTATTATTATGTTTATTTAAGCCGAAGTAATCGTGATGTTGGACTAAATATTAAAGATGGGATTATTGGGTTTTGGACCATAATTGGGGTTTGGAAAAAAGACCGACACTTGTGGAAATTAGACTATGGGCTATTAATGGACTTTATATTTGTTTAACTGAATGATAGTTCGTTAATTTAATATAGATATTTACAATTTGAGGTAATTATAAATAACCACATACACTCGATCGGATATGATGGGCGGGATATTTTTAAATACTAATAATCGTTTATTTAACCGGACACGGGGATGGATTAATAGTCAATGGACTCATTAAAATAGGGGTGGATTACATACAAGGACACTTGGTGTAATTATTAATAAAGTATTAAAACCTTGGATTGCACACAGTCGATAACCTGGTGTAATCATTAAAAATGTATTAAAACCTTATTACAGTTTAAGTCCCTAATTAGTTGGAATATTTGACTTCGGGTATAAGGATAATTTGACGAGGACACTCGCACTTTATATTTATGACCGATGGACTGTTATGGACAAAAACCAGATGGACATATCAAATAATCCAGGACAAAGGACAATTAACCCATGGTAATAAATTAAAATCAACACGTCGAACATCATGATTACGGAAGTTTAAATAAGCATAATTTCTTTATTTCATATTTCATCGTACTTTTATTTATCGTCATTTTATTTATCATATTTTAATTATCGTACTTTTAATTATCGCATTTTTTATCGTCATTTACTTTACGCTTTAAATTAAGTTATATTTATATTTAATATTTTACATTAGGTTTTAATTGTGACTCAAGACATAAAATCGCCAAACCGGTCACTAAACGGTAAAAACCCCTTTTTATAATAATAATAATACTACTTATATATATTTATATATAAATATAGTTTAAAATATAATATAGCGTTAAATTTAGTTGTTTCCCTGTGGAACGAACCGGACTTACTAAAAACTACACCACTCTACGATTAGGTACACTGCCTATAAGTGTTGTAGCAAGGTTTAGGTATATCCATTCAATAAATAAGTAAATAACTTGTGTAAAATTGTATCATATTTAATAGTATTTCGTAGTAAAATTAATAGTATTACGTACTACACCTCGCACACATCAAGTATTTTTGGCATCGCTGCCGGGGAACTTCAACAACGCCGAAGCGAAACGCTATAAATTTTTTTTAGTTTTTTAAGTTATTTTTGTAAAAATATATTTATATACGTTTTAAATATTAAAAACAAAAATATAAAAACATAAAATAATAATAATAATAATAATAATAATAATAATATATCTATTTAAGTGTTTAAAAAGAAAATATATTTTATAAAAGTATTTTTTTTAGTTCTTAAAAAATTTAAGTTTATTTTAATAAATATTACTTATATAAATTTAGTAAAGATTATAAAGTAAAAAGTAAATATATATATATATATATATATATATATATATATATATATATATATATATATATATATATATATATATATATATATATATATACGCTGAACCTACATTTTTTTTGGCCTGCACTTAATCTGAGTCTGCACTCCATGCGACCGCATGGCCCAGACACACATAACTCATGCGATCGCATGAGTGTGTCTGACAGGTCTGATCCTAGTCCGACCAAATTAGGGTTTACGGTTATTATTATTATTAATTAAGATTAGGGTTTAGTTATTAAATATTTAGTTTAGTTTTTAATTAAATTTGTGTTTTTAAGTTTTAATTAGTTTTATTAATTATAAAATTAATACTTTTATAAAATAATAATATAAAAATAATATTTTTATAAAAATAAGTAATTTTATTATTTTTAATTGTATATTTTTAATCGTTTAATTCGTAAATTTTATATTTATCGTTCGTACTTAGTTTTAAATTTAGTATTTGCCGTAGCCATTTTATATTTCTAGATTTTTAGGCTTTGTCATAAAATCCCTTAAGTACTTTTTCTTTAGATTAAGATTTATGTGCTCTAGAATTTTGCGACGCCGTGCTAAAATTTTAGTATCTTTCTAAGTAATTGCCGTTTTTGTTTAGAACTCCTTTTAAGCTTTAATACCTTTAGATGCAAGTTTTAATTTTTAGTTTTTAGACTTTAAGTTTCGACGCTTTACTTTCTTATTTTTGTTTTTCGACTATTTATTTTTTGACCTTTTATTTTTCGACGATTTTCGACGCGCTCTTCTTCTTTCTCATTTCTACGCTCTAGTTTTTAGGACATAGATTTTATCTTCAAAACTTCGACGAAAAAAATTATTTTAAGCGGTTAAATTGATAGACATCCAAAATTTTCTGGTTCGTAGTAATAGTTGGATTTGTTAGTGGCGAGTTGTGGGCTTCTGATTTAAAGGGTCCTGGCTACCTGCTGCATCTATTGGCTATTCGTCCTGGTCCTGGCTACCTGCTGCATCTATTGGCTATCCGATTTAAAGGGTCCTGGTTCGTAGTAACTCATGTTATTTCCCTGAACTTTAAAGGGAGAAGCCAAAGATTGGTTAGAATCGTTACCTGAAGGGGCGATTGTTACATGGGATGTCTTAGTTGAAAATTTTCTTAAACAATTCTTTCCGGCATCTAAAGCTGTGAGACTTCAAGGAGAAATTGTTACGTTCACGCAAAAGCAAAATGAAACTCTATATGAGGTGTGGACAAGATTTGGAAAGTTTTTGAGAGGATGTCCTCAACATAGTTTAGACACTTATCAAATAGTGCAAATATTCTATCAAGAAAAATACATCGTTAGATCATCTAAAGCGGCTAGAGCCGATTCTAGCCATGACTTTGATTCCATTTCCGCAAAGTTAGATGCTTTTGAGAGACGAATGGAAAAGATGACTAAAGATATTCACGCAATACGAATTAGTTGTGAGCAGTGTGGAGGACCACATTTGACAAAAGATTATCTTAGTATTGAACAAACAATGGAACAATGAGAGAATGTTTCATACATGAACCAAAGGTCTGGAAATAATTATCAAAGTAATTATCAATCGCCAAGACCAAACTACAATCAGAATTATAACCGAAATGTTCCATACAACAACTAACAAGGTCCTAGCAATCAACAAGTATCTAACAATACTTACAATCAGCAAAGACCTATTTTTCAAAATAAACCACCACAAACCAATGATAAAAATCCAAATTTAGAAGATATGATGTCGAAGCTAGTTGAATCTCAAACTCAATTTTTCACATCTCAGAAACAAACTAATGAACAAAATGCTCAAGCATTTAGAAATCAACAAGCTTCTATTCAAAATGTAGAACAAGAAGTAAGCAACCTAGCAAGGTTGATAGGTGAAAGAAAACCGGGAAGTCTACCTAGCCATACAAATGCTAACCCCCGAAATGAAACAGCTAAAGCCATTACCACAAGAAGTGGTATTACACTTAAACCACCTGAAATGCCTATAAATTCTGATGACTCTATTCCTACTACACAGGCACCACAACCTGAATAAGAGAAGGAATCAGAACCGGTAGTTGAAAAGGTTAATGAAGATAACATAGTTAAGGCTAAACCTTATGTTAAACCATACCAACCACCACTTCCTTACCCAAGTAAAATGAGAAAAGAAAGACTTGAAGCCGAGCAATCCAAATTCTTGGATATGTTTAAATAAATAAATGTCAATCTTCCTTTCATTGATGTGATTTCAGGAATGCCTAGATATGCTAAGTTCTTGAAAGATGTAATCACAAATAGAAAGAAAATGGAAGAAATCTCGGCTGTTACTATGAATGCTAATTGTTATACAGTGATGTTGAATATACTACCAGAAAAATTATCAGATCCAGGAAGTTTCACAATTCCATGTTTTCTGGGTAGTCTTAGTTCAATAGAAGCATTGGTAGACTTAGGTGCTAGTATAAATTTAATGTCGTATTCACTATACACAAAACTAGACCTTGGAGAATTAAAACCAACACGAATAAGCATACAACTAGCCGATCGATCAGTAAAATATCCTAGAGGAATAATGCAGAACATGCTAGTTAAAGTTGGTACTTTAGTATTTCCAGTAGACTTTGTTATTCTGGACATGGAAGAAGATTCTCGAGTTCCTCTCATATTAGGAAGACCATTCTTAAACACGGCTAAAGCAATAATAGACGTGTT
The DNA here is from genome assembly GCF_046630445.1 of Rutidosis leptorrhynchoides. Lineage (NCBI taxonomy): Eukaryota > Viridiplantae > Streptophyta > Magnoliopsida > Asterales > Asteraceae > Rutidosis > Rutidosis leptorrhynchoides. The sequence continues at coordinate 205,614,069 of NC_092336.1, read as the reverse complement.
TGGTAAGAAACTGACCCTAAGTATAGAAGACGAGAGTGTTACCTTTTCTGTTGATACAGCCATGCAACAACCGTAATCTGCAGATGATACATGTTATTATATTCAAACTATAGATTCAAATGCAGAATTGTTAGAAGAATTTCCAGAATTACAAGGAACAGGAGAATGTTCTTTAGGAAAAGGAACTGAACCAATTAATGAAACTGAAATGTTAGCTACACTTATGGCTAATGAATATGAAGCAACAACAGAAGAACTTCAAATGCTAAAAAAGGAAGACAGATATCGATACAAATCATCGATAGAAGAACCACCAATATTAGAGTTAAAGCCACTTCCAACCCATTTGGAATACGCTTATTTACATGGTGAATCTGAATTACCTGTAATAATATCGTCTTCTCTTACGGAAAATGAAAAATCTCAACTTATTTCTATGCTAAAAGCTCATAAACCAGCTATTGCATGGAAGATTCATGACATTAAAGGCATAAGTCCTTCGTATTGCACACATAAAATCCTTATGGAAGAAGGTCATAAAACGTATGTGCGATGCCAACGAAGACTAAATCCAAATATGCAAGATGTTGTTAAGAAATAAATTATTAAACTGCTAGATGCAGGTTTAATTTATCCAATCTCTGATAGTCCATGGGTAAACCCAGTTCAATGCGTACCTAAGAAGGGTGGCATGACTGTCATCACAAATGAAAAAGATGAGCTTATTCTGAAAGGTCCCGTTCATATTGATTATAAACGTTCCATATTAATTGATTTCGTCGCGAGGTTTTGACCTCTATATGAGACGTTTTTCAAAGACTGCATTCATTTTTAAAGCAACCATAACCTTTATTTTATCTATAAAGGTTTAAAAAGCATTACGTAGATTATCAAATAATGATAATATAAAATATACCGTTTACACACGACCATTACATAATGGTTTACAATAAGAATATATTACATCAAAAATAAGTTTCTTAAATGCAGTTTTTACATAATATCATACAAGCATGGACTCCAAATCTTATCCTTATTTTAGTATGCAACAGCGGAAGCTCTTAATAATCACCTGAGAATAAACATGCTTAAAACGTCAACAAAAATGTTGGTGAGTTATAGGTTTAACCTATATATTATCAAATCATAATAATAGACCACAAGATTTCATATTTTAATACATCCCATACATAGAGATAAAAATCATTCATACGGTGAACACCTAGTAACCGACATTAACAAGATGCATATAGAATATCCCCATCATTCCGGGACACCCATCGGACATGATAATTTCGAAGTACTAAAGCATTCCAAATTCCAGAATGGGGCTTGTTGGGCCCGATAGATATATCTTTAGGATTCGCGTCCATTTGGGGGTCTGTTCCCAAATTCTTAGGCTACCAAGCTAAAAAGGGGCATATTCGGCTTCGATCATTCACCCATATAAAGTAGTTTCATTTACTTGTGTCTATTTCGTAAATCATTTATAAAATTGCATGTATTCTCATCCCAAAATATTAGATTTTAAAAGTGGGACTATAACTCACTTTCACAGAATTTTTACTTCGTCGGGAAATAAGACTTGGCCACTGGTCGATTCACGAACCTATAACAAAAATGTACATATATATCAAAGTATGTTCAAAATATATTTACAACATTTTTAATACATTTTGATGTTTTAAGTTTATTATGTCAGCTGTCCTCGTTAGTAACCTACAACTAGTTGTCCATAGTTAGATGTACAGAAATAAATTGATATATATTATCTTGAATCAATCCACGACCCAGTGTATACACGTCTCAGGCAAGATCACAACTCAAAGTATATATATTTTTGGAATCAACCTCAACCCTGTATAGCTAACTCAAATATTACTGCATATAGAGTGTCTATGGTTGTTCCAAATAATATATATATATATATACATGGGTCGATATGATATGTCAAAACATTTGCATACGTGTCTATGGTATCCCAAGATTATATAATATATTAGAATATATGTATAATACATTATCTGTTAGCTAGGATATGATTTGTATAGAATTATTACAATATTTCCCGTAGCTACAAAAATCAAAAAATATCCAATCTTGTTTTACCCATAACTTCTTCGTTTTAAATCCATTTTGAGTGAATCAAATTGCTATGGTTTCATATTAAACTCTATTTTATGAATCTAAACATAAAAAGTATAGGTTTATAGTCAGAAATATAACTTACAAGTCATTTTTGTAAGAGGTAGTCATTTCAGTCGAAAGAACGACGTCTTGATGACCATTTTGAAAAACATACTTCCACTTTGAGTTTAACCATGATTTTTGGATATAGTTTCATGTTCATAAGAAAAATCATTTTCCCAAAAGAACAACTTTTAAATCAAAGTTTATCATAGTTTTTAATTATCAAACCCAAAACAGCCCGCGGTGTTACTACGACGGCGTATGTCCGGTTTTACGGTATTTTTCGTGTTTCCAGGTTTTAAATCATTAAGTTAGCATATCATATAGATATAGAACATGTGTTTAGTTGATTTTAAAAGTCAAGTTAGAAGGATTATGATATGGCCGAAACGGACGGTTTTATTTTCATCGGTGTCGTCAAGCCGCGGCACGTCAGAATCAGCTACCACGAGGGCAAGTAGTGGGTTGTTTTATCATTTATATTTAGCTGGGGTTCCAAGATATAACTCACCTACTTGTCTTCCTTTTAACGAGTAAGTGGTAAATATAACTCAGGTACGTATTTTTGTATGTTTGCTCAGTAATGTGGGACAAAAGTGCCTATATAGTTAACCCTAGTGACAAGAGGTGATAGATTAAGATTAACTAGATAAAATGGTAACTAGACAATAAAAGTAAAGATAAGTATGAAGAATAGAATTCTGAAGGGGAATTATCGCAAGAGTTTAACTTCCTAGGATAAACACTAAACCTCAATCAGCTGGGCTGTGAACCTAACTGATTTGTCACTAAGAGTTTAGGCTTTGAAGATTCTGGCTAAGACATGTATCCCTACTCCCAACATTAACCTGAAAGGTTTGAATGACCTTATGGATGGAATCATAGGTACATGAACAAAGTGGTTTACCCAATAAAGGAACGTCTCAGCTTTTCTTAATCCTAGTTGGTATAACTAAAGCAATATCCTACCACTAAATCACTATGATATGCCTCAACATTAACAGATGTGCAATCTTAGATATCCTAAGGTACTGCTAATTGGGATAGAAGTCTCTCCTTTTGCGATCACTTATTCAACCCCGGATCATCTTACAATATCTCAAGAACATTGCTTCTGACTCGAATCATGCTTCTGAGTAAGCTAGTGTTCACTGAACTCTCTATTGCTAACTCTAACCACAATCTAAATAGGCAGCTCTTCTATGATGAATAAATGGTTGTTCATACGTAGGTACTATATCCCTATTGTGACGTTAAGCACACATAACTACTTACCTCGTATCCTAGGGTTGATCAGGTCCTAATACTAGGTTATAGCCACGTGAATAAGCGGAAAGGGTGATCCGTAAATTAAACTTCTAAACCGTCAAGGTTTCAGCATAACAATATGATAAGTTTAAGATAAAATATTCAATACATAATAAACAATTGTAACAGATAGATATTCATGTAAGATGAAATCAACTCAAGATAATAACTTTATTAAATTAAGGAAAGCGTTCACCGTTTACAGACGAGATCTGGACCATTACAAGTGCTGACAACCTCTAGCCCGCTCCTATTACAATCTTCGGCGTTCGCCTCCGGGTACTTAATTTTCTGCTCGGAGGTGAGAAGGCCTTGAAAGCTCTAGTGGGAGAAAGTGTATTGTAGTGAGAGAGTGAAGAGAGGTGTGTGTTGGAATGAATGACAAAGACCCATTAAATAGACTTGAAATTTGCCAGCATACGCCTGGCAGGGCGTATGGCAGGGCGTATGGCAGCCCGTTTTTGGCAGGCCGTATGTAAGGCAGGCCGTTTGGTGGGCCGTGTGGTGGCATGTATATGGCAGGCCGTTTCCATACTGGCAGGCCATATGGCAGGCCGTATGACTTGCTGGTCAGCCTTGATTTCTTGGAACGTAACTTGATTTCTTGTCTTTCACCGTATTCGCTCTAGAATCTTCGTTTTAGCTCCGTTTCTCTTGATTCTTTTTGCATCGTCTTTGTAATTACTTTGCCTACAATTTTAACCGAAAAAGCGATTATTTTGCCGATAAAGCTTTGAACTTTATGCTTTTGGGACTCAATATCGGGGGTAAAAATGTGACTTTTTAGCCGATATCAAATATCCCACACTTAGACTTTGCTTGTCCTCAAGAAAACTTCTGAACTTAAAATAGTGAGGACTTTTATTCGTAGTGATCAAGCTGTTTTTTTCCGCAAGACGGAAGGGCGGAAACTTGGTTTTTATTCATTTTGCTATTCTCGAATCTTTTCCCGCAAACATAAGAGGAGGTTACATAACTGAGGCTATCTCACTTGAGTCAATCATTTCACTAAAGTGTTTAGGGTGTCCTATAGTTCTAAGAAATGAATTCACTCTTAGCCAGTCATGCTTACATTTTCGTCATAGGCTTGATCAAGACTCAAATCTCCATCACTTATTTGCGAGAATTTTCGGTTATTAACTCAGCTTAAATTGTGAAGAGATGGGGGGGGGGGGGGGGGGTTCGGAAGTTTCTAGAATGCGAAGGGTTTTTGATAGATAGGAGTTACTTTTTTGAAAGATTGATTTCGGCGATTCCTTCAGCTTTTGTCAGGAATTTCATGGTGAGCATCATTCTTTTTGACTGCCAGGAGTTCTTCTCTCGAATCTTTGCTGGTTCTGCTCCCTTTCTCAGAGCCTTTATTCGTAGAGACTTTGCTCTAGTTTTTTTTTCTTCAAAGCATCTTTTGCTTTTCTCTTCGAGGTCTCCTTTTGGGCGATCTTCTTTGATATTTGGCTTGGATGCTTGCATTTTTCTAGTGCGATTTTGGAGGTTTTCCCGAAAAAGAGTGATTTAGTCGGGATTTATTTATTTATGAAGCGGATAGAGTAAGTAAAAAGAAAAAGGTGAAATGGATTTGTGGAGCGAAAATGAAAACGAAGGTGTGTAGCGGGGGTTGTTTTTGTCTTCATGAATAGCTGAGGTTTTCACTTAGTCATCCTCGTCAAAATGTGTGATTCCGAAATGTAGATCAATAGAAAGTTCTAATTCCGAGATGTTAACATTGGCGCGCTCAACGGAAATATAGTGAAGCACTAAAAATTAGTGCTTATAAAGCCTTACTTGGGGGTGCCTCACAACAATTATAGCAGGTCGAATTGCGCCTTTTGTTATGCAATGCTCTATTTCGAGAATTGATTTTGATTTTTCGCAAAAAGTTTTCAACCTTGTTTTACCCTTTTTGTCTATTTTGTAGCAAAAACGTTTTGATCTTTTATAGAATTTTATCATCCTTAGCGTTTTATAATTCAAAAAGTTTTAAATTTTGTGAAAAACTTGAGGATTTTACAAGAATCGTTATGTGCAACATTTGCTATTCCACACTTTAAAATAACATTGTCCTCAATGTTAAGGATACGGAGTATCCCACAGTTTAGTTTTTAAAAGAGGCGTTTGTGTTATTAAAAGTTTATGTTGGTGGGGTTGCCAATCCCACACTTAGTTTTTTAAAGTGGTATAGTTAATTTGCGTATATTCTGTTGAAAAGGTGATTAAGATGTAGTACTCCCCTATGGTTTCAAAACGTGCAATCGGATGGCGCGCTGATTATGGATTCTTCAATTCTCGTGCCGGCATCATCCTTGTTCAAGTCGTCTTTGCTCCAGTATCCACTTCGTACGGTCTCGATCGTCGTTTGCTTTGTGACGTTTATTCATGCAATATTTATTCAAAAAGCAACCATACATACTAAAACATAAAAGTAGTTATGCCCGAAACCGGGCGTACAGAAATATAAGATAATGTAATGTAATGTAGCATCAGTAATAAAAGGTATGAATATTCCAAAAGATAATCATGATTACGGCTGAGGTGCTGAATATGGGGGAGAGTAGATCACGCAGGTACGGGCCCTGGTTGGGTTCCTTAATCTAGATTGACCCTCGCTGGTCATCTTCTCGTCTGTGGTAAACCGGTCTGCCAACTATGTTGTATTCATACCCGAGGATATTCTAAATTCTATCTCATCTGATCTAGCGATTAACCCAGTTAACGATGACGTGCTCGTATAAACCATAGGCCCTGCCTGCCAACCCATACTATCATGTAAATCTCTACCTCTTCCCCACTGCTGGTTCACATCCATACTATCGATACCCTGCGCAACCCCTACAGTTGTACGTTGCTCCAACGCCTGTTCCCACCTAGGGTCCTGACCAACAGTAGACGTGTTAACCTTGAACAACTCTTCAACAAAATTCTCGGGCCCTGTAGTCTGTGGAGGTGGTGGTGTAGGTTTCGATAACTGTACGCTGCGTGTAGTGATGAGTAGGTGTAGGTCCTGAAAATTGATGGCTCGGGCCTGCTCCCCTAGGATCACGGTGGGCCTACATTACCGGATACTCATGTGGGTATGGTGGGATGTCGAACTTGTAGTGACCCGAACTTTTCCATGTTTATATATATTAATTGAGATTGATATTTACATGATTAAATGTTTCCAACATGTTAAGCAATCAAACTTGTTAAGACTTGATTAATTGAAATATGTTTCATATAGACAATTGACCACCCAAGTTGACCGGTGATTCACGAACGTTAAAACTTGTAAAAACTATATGATGACATATATATGGATATATATATAGTTAACATGATACTATGATAAGTAAACATATCATTAAGTATATTAACAATGAACTACATATGTAAAAACAAGACTACTTACTTAATGATTTTTAAACGAGACATATATGTAACGATTATCGTTGTAAAGACATTTAATGTATATATATTATATTAAGAGATATTCATACATGATAATATCATGATAATATAATAATTTAAAATCTCATTTGATATTATAAACATTGGGTTAACAACATTTAACAAGATCGTTAACCTAAAGGTTTCAAAACAACACTTACATGTAACGACTAACGATGACTTAACGACTCAGTTAAAATGTATATACATGTAGTGTTTTAATATGTATTTATACACTTTTGAAAGACTTCAATACACTTATCAAAATACTTCTACTTAACAAAAATGCTTACAATTACATCCTCGTTCAGTTTCATCAACAATTCTACTCGTATGCACCCGTATTCGTACTCGTACAATACACAGCTTTTAGATGTATGTACTATTGGTATATACACTCCAATGATCAGCTCTTAGCAGCCCATGTGAGTTACCTAACACATGTGGGAACCATCATTTGGCAACTAGCATGAAACATCTCATAAAATTACAAAAATATGAGTAATCATTCATGACTTATTTACATGAAAACAAAATTACATATCCTTTATATCTAATCCATACACCAATGACCAAAAACACCTACAAACACTTTCATTCTTCAATTTTCTTCATCTAATTGATCTCTCTCAAGTTCTATCTTCAAGTTCTAAGTGTTCTTCATCAATTCTACAAGTTCTAGTTACATAAAATCAAGAATACTTTCAAGTTTGCTAGCTCACTTCCAATCTTGTAAGGTGATCATCCAACCTCAAGAAATCTTTGTTTCTTACAGTAGGTTATCATTCTAATACAAGGTAATAATCATATTCAAACTTTGGTTCAATTTCTATAACTATAACAATCTTATTTCAAGTGATGATCTTACTTGAACTTGTTTTCGTGTCATGATTCTGCTTCAAGAACTTCGAGCCATCCAAGGATCCGTTGAAGCTAGATCCATTTTTCTCTTTTCCAGTTGGTTTATCCAAGGAAATTAAGGTAGTAATGATGTTCATAACATCATTCGATTCATACATATAAAGCTATCTTATTCGAAGGTTTAAACTTGTAATCACTAGAACATAGTTTAGTTAATTCTAAACTTGTTCGCAAACAAAAGTTAATCCTTCTAACTTGACTTTTAAAATCAACTAAACACATGTTCTATATCTATATGATATGCTAACTTAATGATTTAAAACCTGGAAACACGAAAAACACCGTAAAACTGGATTTACGCCGTCGTAGTAACACCGTGGGCTATTTTGGGTTAGTTAATTAAAAACTATGATAAACTTTGATTTAAAAGTTGTTATTCTGAGAAAATGATTTTTATTATGAACATGAAACTATATCCAAAAATTATGGTTAAACTCAAAGTGGAAGTATGTTTTTCTAAAATGGTCATCTAGACGTCATTCTTTCGACTGAAATGACTACCTTTACAAAAACGACTTGTAACTTATTTTTCCGACTATAAATCTATACTTTTTCTGTTTAGATTCATAAAATAGAGTTCAATATGAAACCATAGCAATTTGATTCACTCAAAACGGATTTAAAATGAAGAAGTTATGGGTAAAACAAGATTGGATAATTTTTCTCATTTTAGCTACGTGAAAATTGGTAACAAATCTATTCCAACCATAACTTAATCAACTTGTATTGTATATTATGTAATCTTGAGATACCATAGACACGTATACAATGTTTCGACCTATCATGTCGACACATCTATATATATTTCGGAACAACCATAGACACTCTATATGTGAATGTTGGAGTTAGCTATACAGGGTTGAGGTTGATTCCAAAATATATATAGTTTGAGTTGTGATCAATACTGAGATACGTATACACTGGGTCGTGGATTGATTCAAGATAATATTTATCGATTTATTTCTGTACATCTAACTGTGGACAACTAGTTGTAGGTTACTAACGAGGACAGCTGACTTAATAAACTTAAAACATCAAAATATATTAAAATATATTAAAAGTACTTTGATACATATGTATATATTGTTATAGGTTCGTGAATCAACAAGTGGCCAAGTCTTACTTCCCGACGAAGTAAAAATCTGTGAAAGTGAGTTATAGTCCCACTTTTAAAATCTAATATTTTTGGGATGAGAATACATGCAGGTTTTATAAATGATTTACAAAATAGACACAAGTACGTGAAACTACATTCTATGGTTGAATTATCGAAATCGAATATGCCCCTTTTTATTAAGTATGGTAATCTAAGAATTAGGGAACAGACACCCTAATTGACGCGAATCCTAAAGATAGATCTATTGGGCCTAACAAACCCCATCCAAAGTACCGGATGCTTCAGTACTTCGAAATTTATATCATATCCGAAGGGTGTCCCGGAATGATGGGGATATTCTTATATATGCATCTTGTTAATGTCGGTTACCAGGTGTTCACCATATGAATGATTTTTATCTCTATGTATGGGATGTGTATTGAAATATGAAATCTTGTGGTCTATTATTATGATTTGATATATATAGGTTAAACCTATAACTCACCAACATTTTTGTTGACGTTTTAAGCATGTTTATTCTCAGGTGATTATTAAGAGCTTCCGCTTTCGCATACTTAAATAAGGACAAGATTTGGAGTCCATGCTTGTATGATATTGTGTAAAAACTGCATTCAAGAAACTTATTTTGTTGTAACATATTTGTATTGTAAACCATTATGTAATGGTCGTGTGTAAACAGGATATTTTAGATTATCATTATTTGATAATCTACGTAAAGCTTTTTAAACCTTTATTGATGAAGTAAAGGTTATGGTTTGTTTTAAAATGAATGCAGTCTTTGAAAAACGTCTCATATAGAGATCAAAACCTCGCAACGAAATCAATTAATATGGAACGTTTTTAATCAATAAGAACGGGACATTTCAGTTGGTATCCGAGCGTTGGTCTTAGAGAACCAGAATTTTGCATTAGTTTGTCTTATCGAATTTGTTAGGATGCATTAGTGAGTCTGGACTTCGACCCTGTTTACTTGAAAAATGATTCCTTAACAAATTTTGTTGGAAACTATATATTTTTAACATGTGAATATTATGTGATATATTAATCTCTTAACGCGTTTGATATTATGTGATAGATGTCTACCTCTAGAACAAGTCCCATTGACTCACCTAATAATAATGAAGAGTCAAATGTAAATTGGAATGATTCGTGGACTGATTCACAAGTTCCCGAAGAGGAACCGGAAGAAGAGTCTGAACCGGAAGAAGAATCGGAACTGGATGAAGAAATAGAACCGGTGGGGGAAATAATAAAATGGTTTAAGTAAAAGAAAATCCTCAACCAACCGACCAAGGTTAATTATGGTCAATGGTGTTTCCGCCAAGGAAGCAAAATATTGGGAGGATTACCAATTCTCCGATGAATCGGATTCCGACGAGAATTCCGATGATGTTATAGAAATTACCCCAACTGAATTTAAAAAGGCAAAAGAAAATAATAAGGGAAAGGGCATAAAAATAGAGAAATCTAATTCCAACCCCGATGAACTTTATATGTATCGTCAACCCCCGAAGTCCTTAAGTTGTAACAATGACCCGAGAACCTCTAAACCACCAGGTTTTTCTAAACCAATGTGGAAAACGACGGCTCGTATTAGGGGAACATCATATATCCCTAGAAACTTGGCAAAACGAACCAAAACCGAAGAAGAAGAAACAAGCGAGTCTGAATAAGATAGTTGTATTCGTGTGGTGTAATATATGTAATATAGTGTGCTTATGCTTTATGATATATGTAAAAATTGCTTGTATTAATAAGTATTTTTTTTATGAATCTAACTCTTGTCTATTTTACAGTATAAAAATACAAAATGGATAGACAACCCAATATTTTAAGAGACCTACCCGGAGACATGATTGATGAAATCTTGTCTAGAGTCGGTCAGAATTCTTCAGCACAACTATTTAAGGCGAGATCAGTTTGTAAGACATTCGAAGAACGTTCCAAGAATGCCTTGGTTTATAAAAGGCTTTCGTTCGAAAGATGGGGGATATCACATTGGGAAATCCATAAGTTACGATGTGTTTACTTTGACGCATATATTGCGGGGAACCCAAATGCTATTTTACGCAATGGGTAAAGAAATTATTTTGACTCAATATATCCGAATATTGGACTTCGTGATTTAGAAAAAGCGGCTAACATGCAACATAAAGAAGCATGTTATGCTTACGGATTAGTAATGTTCGCTTCTCACCAAAGTGAGAACAAGAACATCGGGCTACAACTATTAAACAAAACGTTCCCACAAGTGACGGAGTCGGTAATTGGGGTAAGAAATGAGGTTTTTAGATTGTTACGGGACTGTTGGACATTACGTAACCCTCGTCCCTTTGACGACGTTACAACACGCTGTCTTATCAACGGCCATAACAGTTATGTTCCACAAGACCAAGGATGGGAAGTAATCCTAGTAAAATCAGAATGCATGACTTGTTTTTGGACGTATGAATTACGTGTCTTTATTGCCTTTGCTGAACGACTTGTGTACTAGTTAGAATTTTCTTCACACCCATCTTGTATCAAATTTATTGTGTGCTATATTTCATGCTATATGTAAAATAAGCGGTATTGTAAGTTTGTAAAATATTGTGTAAAAGTTTGAACGCGAAATATTATTATAATCAGTTTTTCATATAGAATTGTAGTAGTTGAATTGTATATTAGGTACTAAGTATGAACTTAACGGGTAGGTACTACCCGAATTTAAACTTATAAAACGCTAATATGAAGAAAAAGCTTTTATAAATGAGTTCATATTATGCTACGAAATACTATTAACTACTCTTAATATTCTGTATGATTAACTTGTTCCATTTGACTATTTTGAAGGAAATGGCACCGACTACTCGACACACCATGTATGAATGAAGAGGAATTCCGTACTTTTCTAGCTTCAAACATAGCCGCAGTACAGGCTGCGCTACATACCAACAATAACCTTGGATCTAGCAGTACAGAAAATCGTGTAGGATGCACCTACAAAGAATTCACTGCCTGCAAACCTTTGGAATTTGATGGAACTGAAGGACCGATCGGATTGAAACGGTGGACCGAGAAGGTCGAATCGGTGTTTGCCATAAGTAAGTGTACTGAAGAGGACAAAGTGAAGTACGCTACGCATACCTTCACAGGTTCTGCGTTAACATGGTGGAATACCTATCTAGAGCAAGTGGGACAAGACGATGCGTACGCATTACCGTGGTCAGCATTCAAGCACTTGATGAACGAGAAGTACCGTCCCAGAACTGAGGTCAATAAGCTCAAGACAGAACTTAGAGGGTTACGAACCCAAGGATTTGATATTACCACGTACGAAAGACGATTCACAGAATTGTGCCTATTGTGTCCGGGAGCATTCGAAGATGAGGAAGAGAAGATCGACGCATTTGTGAAAGGATTACCGGAAAGAATCCAAGAAGATATAAGTTCACACGAGCCCGCCTCCATGCAACAGGCATGTAGAATGGCTCACAAACTAGTGAACCAGATTGAAGAAAGAATTAAAGAACAGACTGCTGAAGAGGCCAATGTGAAGCAAGTCAAAAGAAAGTGGGAGGAAAACGGTGATAAGAATCACCAATACAACAACAACAGCAATTACAACAATAATCGCAACAATTATCCCAACAATCGCAACATCAATCGCAACTACAACAAACGGCCCAACAACAACAACAACAACAACAACAACAACAGCAACTACAACAATCATCCCAATAACAATAATAACCGCAACAACAATAACAATCAGAAGCAGCTATGCCAAAGGTGTGAAAAGTATCACTCGGGGTTCTGCACCAAACTTTGCAACAAGTGTAAAAGAAATAGTCATTGCGCGGTGAAGTGTGAGGTCTACGGACCAGGGGTTAATAGAACAAAAGGAACAAATGGTGTCGGAATGAGTAATGGCGGAGCAAGTAGTGTCGGAGCAAGTTATGCCAATGTAGTTTGTTATAAATGTGGAAAACCGGGCCACATTATTAGAAATTGCCCGAATCAGGAGAACACGAATGGACAAGGCCGCGAAAGAGTTTTCAATATTAATGCGGCAGAGGCACAGGAAGACCCGGAGCTTGTTACGGGTACGTTTCTTATTGACAATAAATCTGCTTATGTTTTATTTGATTCGGGTGCGGATAGAAGCTATATGAGTAGAGATTTTTGTGCTAAATTAAGTTGTCCATTGACGCCTTTGGATAGTAAATTTTCACTCGAATTAGCAAATGGTAAATTAATTTCAGCAGATAATATATGTCGGAATCGAGAAATTAAACTGGTTAGCGAAACATTTAAGATTGATTTGATACCAGTAGAGTTAGGGAGTTTTGATGTGATAATCGGTATGGACTGGTTGAAAGAAGTGAAAGCAGAGATCATTTGTTACAAAAATGCAATTCGCATTATACGAGAAAAAGGAAAACCCTTAATGGTGTACGGAGAAAAGGGCAACACAAAGCTACATCTTATTAGTAATTTGAAGGCACAAAAACTAATAAGAAAAGGTTGCTATGATGTTCTAGCACACGTCGAGAAAGTACAAACTGAAGAAAAGAGCATCAATGATGTTCCCGTCGCAAAAGAATTTCCCGATGTATTTCCGAAAGAATTACCGGGATTACCCCCACATCGATCCGTTGAATTTCAAATAGATCTTGTACCAGGAGCTGCACCAATAGCTCGTGCTCCTTACAGACTCGCACCCAGCGAGATGAAAGAACTGCAAAGCCAATTACAAGAACTTTTAGAGCGTGGTTTCATTCGACCAAGCACATCACCGTGGGGAGCTCCTGTTTTGTTTGTCAAGAAGAAAGATGGTACATTCAGGTTGTGTATCAACTACCGAGAGTTGAACAAACTTACCATCAAGAACCGCTACCCACTACCGAGAATCGACGACTTATTTGATCAACTTCAAGGCTCGTCTGTTTATTCAAAGATTGACTTACGTTCCGGGTATCATCAAATGCGGGTGAAAGAAGATGATATTCCAAAGACTGCTTTCAGAACACGTTACGGTCATTACGAGTTTATGGTCATGCCGTTTGGTTTAACTAATGCACCAGCTGTGTTCATGGACCTTATGAACCGAGTGTGTGGACCATACCTTGACAAGTTTGTCATTGTTTTCATTGATGACATACTTATTTACTCAAAGAATGACCAAGAACACGGTGAACATTTGAGAAAGGTGTTAGAAGTATTGAGGAAGGAAGAATTGTACGCTAAATTTTCAAAGTGTGCATTTTGGTTGGAAGAAGTTCAATTCCTCGGTCACATAGTGAACAAAAAAGGTATTAAGGTGGATCCGGCAAAGATAGAAACTGTTGAAAAGTGGGAAACCCCAAAAACTCTGAAACACATACGCCAGTTTTTAGGACTAGCTGGTTACTACAGAAGGTTCATCCAAGACTTTTCTAGAATAGCAAAACCCTTGACCGCATTAACGCATAAAGGGAAGAAATTTGAATGGAAGGATGAACAAGAGAAAGCGTTTCAGTTATTGAAGAAAAAGCTAACTACGGCACCTATATTGTCATTGCCTGAAGGGAATGATAATTTTGTGATTTATTGTGACGCATCAAAGCAAGGTCTCGGTTGTGTATTAATGCAATGAACGAAGGTGATTGCTTATGCGTCTAGACAATTGAAGATTCACGAGCAAAATTATACGACGCATGATTTGGAATTAGGCGCGGTTGTTTTTGCATTAAAGACTTGGAGGCACTACTTATATGGGGTCAAAAGTATTATATATACCGACCACAAAAGTCTTCAGCACATATTTAATCAGAAACAACTGAATATGAGGCAGCGTAGATGGATTGAATTGTTGAATGATTACGACTTTGAGATTCGTTACCACCCGGGAAAGGCAAATGTGGTAGCCGACACCTTGAGCAGAAAGGACAGAGAACCCATTCGAGTAAAATCTATGAATATAATGATTCACAATAACCTTACTACTCAAATAAAGGAGGCGCAACAAGGAGTTTTAAAAGAGGGAAATTTAAAGGATGAAATACCCAAAGGATCGGAGAAGCATCTTAATATTCGGGAAGACGGAACCCGGTATAGGGCTGAAAGAATTTGGGTACCAAAATTTGGAGATATGAGAGAAATGGTACTTAGAGAAGCTCATAAAACCAGATACTCAATACATCCTGGAACGGGGAAGATGTACAAGGATCTTAAGAAACATTTTTGGTGGTCGGGTATGAAAGTCGATGTTGCTAAATACGTAGGAGAATGTTTGACGTGTTCTAAGGTCAAAGCTGAGCATCAGAAACCATCAGGTCTACTTCAACAACTCGAAATCCCGGAATGGAAATGGGAAAACATTACCATGGATTTCATCACTAAATTGCCAAGGACTGCAAGTGGTTTTGATACTATTTGGGTAATAGTTGATCGTCTCACCAAATCAGCACACTTCCTGCCAATAAGAGAAGATGACAAGATGGAGAAGTTAGCACGACTGTATTTGAAAGAAGTCGTCTCCAGACATGGAATACCAATCTCTATTATCTCTGATAGGGATGGCAGATTTATTTCAAGATTCTGGCAGACATTACAGCAAGCATTAGGAACTCGTCTAGACATGAGTACTGCCTATCATCCACAAACTGATGGGCAGAGCGAAAGGACGATACAAATGCTTGAAGACATTCTACGAGCATGTGTTATTGATTTCGGAAACAGTTGGGATCGATATCTACCGTTAGCAGAATTTTCCTACAACAACAGCTACCATTCAAGCATTGAAATGGCGCCGTTTGAAGCACTTTATGGTAGAAAGTGCAGGTCTCCGATTTGTTGGAGTGAAGTGGGGGATAGACAGATTACGGGTCCGAAGATTATACAAGAAACTACCGAGAAGATCATCCAAATTCAACAACGGTTGAAAACCGCCCAAAGTCGACAAAAGAGCTACGCTGACATTAAAAGAAAAGATATAGAATTTGAAATTGGAGAGACGGTCATGCTTAAAGTTGCACCTTGGAAAGGCGTTGTTCGATTTGGTAAACGAGGGAAATTAAATCCAAGGTATATTGGACCATTCAAGATTATTGATCGTGTCGGACCAGTAGCTTACCGACTTGAGTTACCTCAACAACTCGCGGCTATACATAACACTTTCCACGTCTCAAATTTGAAGAAATGTTTTGCTAAAGAAGATCTCACTATTCCGTTAGATGAAATCCAAATCAACGAAAAACTCCAATTCATCGAAGAACCCGTCGAAATAATGGATCGTGAGGTTAAAAGACTTAAGCAAAACAAGATACCAATTGTTAAGGTTCGATGGAATGCTCGTAGAGGACCCGAGTTCACCTGGGAGCGTGAAGATCAGATGAAGAAGAAATACTCGCATCTATTTCCAGAAGATTCATCAACACCTTCAACAGCTTAAAATTTCGGGACGAAATTTATTTAACGGGTAGGTACTGTAGTGACCCGAACTTTTCCATGTTTATATATATTAATTGAGATTGATATTTACATGATTAAATGTTTCCAACATGTTAAGCAATCAAACTTTTTAAGACTTGATTAATTGAAATATGTTTCATATAGACAATTGACCACCCAAGTTGACCGGTGATTCACGAACGTTAAAACTTGTAAAAACTATATGATGACATATATATGGATATATATATATAGTTAACATGATACTATGATAAGTAAACATATCATTAAGTATATTAACAATGAACTACATATGTAAAAATAAGACTACTTACTTAATGATTTTTAAACGAGACATATATGTAACGATTATCGTTGTAAAGACATTTAATGTATATATATTATATTAAGAGATATTCATACATGATAATATCATGATAATATAATAATTTAAAATCTCATTTGATATTATAAACATTGGTTTAATAACATTTAACAAGATCGTTAACCTAAAGGTTTCAAAACAACACTTACATGTAACGACTAACGATGACTTAACGACTCAGTTAAAATGTATATACATGTAGTGTTTTAATATGTATTTATACACTTTTGAAATACTTCAATACACTTATCAAAATACTTCTACTTAACAAAATGCTTACAATTACATCCTCGTTCAGTTTCATCAACAATTCTACTCGTATGCACCCGTATTCGTACTCGTACAATACACAGCTTTTAGATGTATGTACTATTGGTATATACACTCCAATGATCAGCTCTTAGCAGCCCATGTGAGTCACCTAACACATGTGGGAACCATCATTTGGCAACTAGCATGAAATATCTCATAAAATTACAAAAATATGAGTAATCATTCATGACTTATTTACATGAAAACAAAATTACATATCCTTTATATCTAATCCATACACCAACGACCAAAAACACCTACAAAAACTTTCATTCTTCAATTTTCTTCATCTAATTGATCTCTCTCAAGTTCTATCTTCAAGTTCTAAGTGTTCTTCATAAATTCTACAAGTTCTAGTTACATAAAATCAAGAATACTTTCAAGTTTGCTAGCTCACTTCCAGTCTTGTAAGGTGATCATCCAACCTCAAGAAATCTTTATTTCTTACAGTAGGTTATCATTCTAATACAAGGTAATAATCATATTCAAACTTTGGTTCAATTTCTATAACTATAATAATCTTATTTCAAGTGATGATCTTACTTGAACTTGTTTTCGTGTCATGATTCTGCTTCAAGAACTTCGAGCCATCCAAGGATCCGTTGAAGCTAGATCCATTTTTCTCTTTTCCAGTAGGATTATCCAAGGAAATTAAGGTAGTAATGATGTTCATAACATCATTCGATTCATACATATAAAGCAATCTTATTCGAAGGTTTAAACTTGTAATCACTAGAACATAGTTTAGTTAATTCTAAACTTGTTTGCAAACAAAAGTTAATCCTTCTAACTTGACTTTTAAAATCAACTAAAAACATGTTCTATATCTATATGATATGCTAACTTAATGATTTAAAACCTGGAAATACGAAAAACACCGTAAAACTGGATTTACGCCGTCGTAGTAACACCGCGGGCTATTTTGGGTTAGTAAATTAAAAACTATGATAAACTTTGATTTAAAAGTTGTTATTCTGAGAAAATGATTTTTATTATGAACATGAAACTATATCCAAAAATTATGGTTAAACTCAAAGTGGAAGTATGTTTTTTCTAAAATGGTCATCTAGACGTCGTTCTTTCGACTGAAATGACTACCTTTACAAAAACGACTTGTAACTTATTTTTCTGACTATAAATCTATACTTTTTCTGTTTAGATTCATAAAATAGAGTTCAATATGAAACCATAGCAATTTGATTCACTCAAAACGGATTTAAAATGAAGAAGTTATGGGTAAAACAAGATTGGATAATTTTTCTCATTTTAGCTACGTGAAAATTGGTAACAAATCTATTCCAACCATAACTTAATCAACTTGTATTGTATATTATGTAATCTTGAGATACCATAGACACGTATACAATGTTTCGACCTATCATGTCGACACATCTATATATATATCGGAACAACCATAGACACTCTATATGTGAATGTTGGAGTTAGCTATACAGGGTTGAGGTTGATTCCAAAATATATATAGTTTGAGTTGTGATCAATACTAAGATACGTATACACTGGGTCGTGGATTGATTCAAGATAATATTTATCGATTTATTTCTGTACATCTAACTGTGGATAACTAGTTGTAGGTTACTAACGAGGACAGCTGACTTAATAAACTTAAAACATCAAAATAAATTAAAAGTGTTGTAAATTTATTTTGAACATACTTTGATATATATGTATATATTGTTATAGGTTCGTGAATCAACCAGTGGCCAAGTCTTACTTCCCGACGAAGTAAAAATCTGTGAAAGTGAGTTATAGTCCCACTTTTAAAATCTAATATTTTTGGGATGAGAATACATGCAGGTTTTATAAATGATTTGCAAAATAGACACAAGTACGTGAAACTACATTCTATGGTTGAATTATCGAAATCGAATATGCCCCTTTTTATTAAGTCTGGTAATCTAAGAATTAGGGAACAGACACCCTAATTGACGCGAATCCTAAAGATAGATCTATTGGGCCTAACAAACCCCATCCAAAGTACCAGATGCTTTAGTACTTTGAAATTTATATCATATCCGAAGGGTGTCCCGGAATGATGGGGATATTCTTATATATGCATCTTGTTAATGTCGGTTACCAGGTGTTCACCATATGAATGATTTTTATCTCTATGTATGGGATGTGTATTGAAATATGAAATCTTGTGGTCTATTATTATGATTTGATATATATAGGTTAAACCTATAACTCACCAACATTTTTGTTTGTAGTGACCCGAACTTTTCCATGTTTATATATATTAATTGAGATTGATATTTACATGATTAAATGTTTCCAACATGTTAAGCAATCAAACTTGTTAAGACTTGATTAATTGAAATATGTTTCATATAGACAATTGACCACCCAAGTTGACCGGTGATTCACGAACATTAAAACTTCTAAAAACTATACGATGACATATATATGGTTATATATATAGTTAACATGTTTTTATTATAAGTATGTATCTCATTAGGTATTTTAACAATGAGTTATATACATAAAAATGAGACTATTAATTTAAGAAACTCGAAAACGATATATATAACGATTATCGTTATAACAACGTCTTACTAGGTACATATGAATCATATTAAGATATTGATACACTTGGTTAATTATGTTAAAGGATAAGTAAATATATTATTAAGTGTATTAACAATGAAATACATATGTAAAAATAAGACTACTAACTTAATGATTTCGAAACGAGACATATATGTAACGATTATCGTTGTAACGACATTTAACTGTATATACATCATACTGAGATATATTATATATCATAATATCATGATAATATAACAATTTAATATCTCATTTGTTATAATAAACAATGGGTTAACAACATTCAACAAGATCGTTAACCTAAAGGTTTCAAAACAATATTTACATGTAACGACTAACGATGACTTAACGACTCAGTTAAAATGTATATACATGTAGTGTTTTAATATGTATTCATACACTTTTGAAAGACTTCAAGACACTTATCAAAATACTTCTACTTAACAAAAATGCTTACAATTACATCCTCGTTCAGTTTCATCAACAATTCTACTCGTATGCACCCGTATTCGTACTCGTACAATACACAGCTTTTAGATGTATGTACTATTGGTATATACACTCCAATGATCAGCTCTTAGCAGCCCTTGTGAGTCACCTAACACATGTGGGAACCATCATTTGGCAACTAGCATGAAATATCTCATAAAATTACAAAAATATGAGTAATCATTCATGACTTATTTACATGAAAACAAAATTACATATCCTTTATATCTAATCCATACACCAACGACCAAAAACACCTACAAACACTTTCATTCTTCAATTTTCTTCATCTAATTGATCTCTCTCAAGTTCTATCTTCAAGTTCTAAGTGTTCTTCATAAATTCCAAAAGTTCTAGTTTCATAAAATCAAGAATACTTTCAAGTTTGCTAGCTCACTTCCAATCTTGTAAGGTGATCATCCAACCTCAAGAAATCTTTGTTTCTTACAGTAGGTTATCATTCTAATACAAGGTAATAATCATATTCAAACTTTAGTTCAATTTCTATAACTATAACAATCTTATTTCAAGTGATGATCTTACTTGAACTTGTTTTCGTGTCATGATTCTGCTTCAAGAACTTCGAGCCATCCAAGGATCCATTGAAGCTAGATCCATTTTTCTCTTTTCCAGTAGGTTTATCCAAGGAAATTAAGGTAGTAATGATGTTCATAACATCATTCGATTCATACATATAAAGCTATCTTATTCGAAGGTTTAAACTTGTAATCACTAGAACATAGTTTAGTTAATTCTAAACTTGTTCGCAAACAAAAGTTAATCCTTCTAACTTGACTTTTAAAATCAACTAAACACATGTTCTATATCTATATGATATGCTAACTTAATGATTTAAAACCTGGAAACACGAAAAACACCGTAAAACCGGATTTACGCCGTCGTAGTAACACCGCGGGCTGTTTTGGGTTAGTTAATTAAAAACTATGATAAACTTTGATTTAAAAGTTGTTATTCTGAGAAAATGATTTTTATTATGAACATGAAACTATATCCAAAAATTATGGTTAAACTTAAAGTGGAAGTATGTTTTCTAAAATGGTCATCTAGACGTCGTTCTTTCGACTGAAATGACTACCTTTACAAAAACGACTTGTAACTTATTTTTCCGACTATAAACCTATACTTTTTCTGTTTAGATTCATAAAATAGGGTTCAATATGAAACCATAGCAATTTGATTCACTCAAAACGGATTTAAAATGAAGAAGTTATGGGTAAAACAAGATTGGATAATTTTTCTCATTTTAGCTACGTGAAAATTGGTAACAAATCTATTCCAACCATAACTTAATCAACTTGTATTGTATATTATGTAATCTTGAGATACCATAGACACGTATACAATGTTTCGACCTATCATGTCGACACATCTATATATATTTCAGAACAACCATAGACACTCTATATGTGAATGTTGGAGTTAGCTATACAGGGTTGAGGTTGATTCCAAAATATATATAGTTTGAGTTGTGATCAATACTGAGATACGTATACACTGGGTCGTGGATTGATTCAAGATAATATTTATCGATTTATTTCTGTACATCTAACTGTGGACAACTAGTTGTAGGTTACTAACGAGGACAGCTGACTTAATAAACTTAAAACATCAAAATATATTAAAAGTGTTGTAAATATATTTTGAACATACTTTGATATATATGTATATATTGTTATAGGTTCGTGAATCAACCAGTGGCCAAGTCTTACTTCCCGATGAAGTAAAAATCTGTAAAAGTGAGTTATAGTCCCACTTTTAAAATCTAATATTTTTGGGATGAGAATACATGCAGGTTTTATAAATGATTTACAAAATAGACACAAGTACGTAAAACTACATTCTATGGTTGAATTATCGAAATCGAATATGCCCCTTTTTATTAAGTCTGGTAATCTAAGAATTAGGGAACAGACACCCTAATTGACGCGAATCCTAAAGATAGATCTATTGGGCCTAACAAACCCCATCCAAAGTACCGGATGCTTTAGTACTTCGAAATTTATATCATATCCGAAGGGTGTCCCGGAAATGATGGGGATATTCTTATATATGCATCTTGTTATTGTCGGTTACCAGGTGTTCACCATATGAATGATTTTTATCTCTATGTATGGGATGTGTATTGAAATATGAAATCTTGTGGTCTATTGTTACGATTTGATATATATAGGTTAAACCTATAACTCACCAACATTTTTGTTGACGTTTAAAGCATGTTTATTCTCAGGTGAATATTAAGAGCTTCCGCTGTCGCATACTTAAATAAGGATGAGATTTGGGGTCCATGCTTGTATGATATTGTGTAAAAACTGCATTCAAGAAACTTATTTTGTTGTAACATATTTGTATTGTAAACCATTATGTAATGGTCGTGTGTAAACAGGATATTTTAGATTATCATTATTTGATAATCTACGAAAAGCTTTTTAAACCTTTATTTATGAAATAAAGGTTATGGTTTGTTTTAAAAATGAATGCAGTCTTTGAAAAACGTCTCATATAGAGGTCAAAACCTCGCAACGAAATCAATTAATATGGAACGTTTTTAATCAATAAGAACGGGACATTTCAGTTGGTATCCGAGCGTTGGTCTTAGAGAACCAGAATTTTGCATTAGTGTGTCTTATCGAGTTTGTTAGGATGCATTAGTGAGTCTGGACTTCGACCGTGTTTACTTGAAAAATGATTGCTTAACAAATTTTGTTGGAAACTATATATTTTTAACATGTGAATATTATGTGATATATTAATCTCTTAACGCGTTTGATATTATGTGATAGATGTCTACCTCTAGAACAAGTCCCATTGACTCACCTAATAATAATGAAGAGTCAAATGTAAATTGGAATGATTTGTGGACTGATTCACAAGTTCCCGAAGAGGAACCGGAAGAAGAGTCGGAACCGGAAGAAGAATCGGAACCGGAAGAAGAATCGGAACCGGATGAAGAAATAGAACCGGTGGGGGAAATAATAAAACGGTTAAGTAAAAGAAAATCCTCAACCAACCGACCAAGGTTAATTATGGTCAATGGTGTTTCCGCCAAGGAAGCAAAATATTGGGAGGATTACCAATTCTCCGATGAATCGGATTCCGACGAGAATTCCGATGATGTTATAGAAATTACCCCAACTGAATTTAAAAAGGCATAAGAAAATAATAAGGGAAAGGGCATAAAAATAGAGAAATCTAATTCCAACCCCGATGAACTTTATATGTATCGTCAACCCCCGAAGTCCTTAAGTTGTAACAATGACCCGGGAACCTCTAAACCACCAGGTTTTTCTAAACCAATGTGGATCACGACGGCTCGTATTAGGGGAACATCATATATCCCTAGAAACTTGGCAAAACGAACCAAAACCGAAGAAGAAGAAACGAGCGAGTCGGAATAAGATAGTTGTATTCGTGTGGTGTAATATATGTAATATAGTGTTCGTATGCTTTATGATATATGTAAAAATTGCTTGTATTAATAAGTATTTTTTTTATGAATCTAACTCTTGTCTATTTTACAGTTTAAAAACACAAAATGGATAGACAACCCAATATTTTAAGAGTCCTACCCGGAGACATGATTGATGAAATCTTGTCTAGAGTCGGCCAGAATTCCTCGGCACAACTATTTAAGGCGAGATCAGTTTGTAAGACATTCGAAGAACGTTCCAAGAATGTCTTGGTTTATAAGAGACTTTCGTTTGAAAGATGGGGGATATCACATTGGGAAACCCATAAGTTACGATGTGTTTACTTTGACGCATATATTGCTGGGAACCCAAATGCTATTTTACGCAACGGGTTAAGAAATTATTTTGACTCAATATATCCGAATATTGGACTTCGTGATTTAGAAAAAGTGGCTAACATGCAACATAAAGAAGCATGTTATGCTTACGGATTAGTAATGTTCGCTTCTCACCAAAGTGAGAACAAGAACATCGGGCTACAACTATTAAACAAAACATTTCCACAAGTGACGGAGTCGGTAATTGGGGTAAGAAATGAGGTTTTTAGATTATTACGGGACTGTTGGACATTACGTAACCCTCGTCCCTTTGATGACGTTACAACACGCTGTCTTATCAACGGCCATAACGGTTATGTTGCACAAGACCAAGGATGGGAAGTAGTCCTAGTAAAACCAGAATGCATGACTTGTTTCTGGACGTATGAATTACGTGTCTTTATTGTCTTTGCTGAACGACTTGTGTACTAGCTAGAATTGTCTTCACAACTATCTTGTATCAAAGTTATTGTGTGCTATATTTCATGCTTTATGTAAAATAAGCGGTATTGTAAGTTTGTAAAATATTGTATAAAAGTTTGAACGCGAAATATTATTATAATCAGTTTTTCATATAGAATTGTAGTAGTTGAATTGTATATTAGCTACTAAGTATGAACTTAACGGGTAGGTACTACCCGAATTTAAACTTATAAAACGCTAATATGAAGAAAAAGCTTTTATAAATGAGTTCATATTATGCTACGAAATACTATTAACTACTCTTAATATTCTGTATGATTAACTTGTTCCATTTAACTATTTTGAAGGAAATGGCACCGACTACTCGACACACCGTGAATATGAATGAAGAGGAATTTCGTACTTTTCTAGCTTCAAACATAGCCGCAGTACAGGCTGCGCTACATACCAACAATAACCTTGGATCTAGCAGTACAGGAAATCGTGTAGGATGCACCTACAAAGAATTCACTGCCTGCAAACCTTTGGAATTTGATGGAACCGAAGGACCGATCGGATTGAAACGGTGGACCGAGAAGGTCGAATCGGTGTTTGCCATAAGTAAGTGTACTGAAGAGGACAAAGTAAAGTACGCTACGCATACCTTCAAAGGTTCTGCGTTAACATGGTGGAATACCTATCTAGAGCAAGTGGGACAAGACGATGCGTACGCACTACCGTGGTCAGCATTCAAGCACTTGATGAACGAGAAGTACCGTCCCAGAACCGAGGTCAATAAGCTCAAGACAGAACTTAGAGGGTTACGAACCCAAGGATTTGATATTACCACGTACGAAAGACGATTCACAGAATTGTGCCTATTGTGTCCGAGAGCATTCGAAGATAAGGAAGAGAAGATCGACGCGTTTGTGAAAGGATTACCGGAAAGAATCCAAGAAGATATAAGTTCACACGAGCCCGCCTCCATACAACAGGCATGTAGAATGGCTCACAAACTCGTGAACCAAATTGAAGAAAGAATTAAAGAACAGACTGCTGAAGAGGCCAATGTGAAGCAAGTCAAAAGAAAGTGGGAGGAAAACGGTGATAAGAATCACCAATACAACAGCAACAGCAATTACAACAATAATCGCAACAATTATCCCAACAATCGCAACATCAATCGCAACTACAACAAACGGCCCAACAACAACAACAACAACAACAGCAACTACAACAATCATCCCAACAACAATAATAACCGCAACAACAACAACAACAATCAGAAGCAGCTATGCCAAAGGTGTGAAAAGAATCACTCGGGGTTCTGCACCAAATTTTGCAACAAGTGTAAAAGAAATGGTCATAGCGCGGCGAAGTGTGAGGTCTACGGACCAGGGGTTAATAGAACGAAAGGAACAAATGGTGTCGGAACGAGTAATGGCGGAGCAAGTAGTGTCGGAGCAAGTTATGCCAATGTAGTTTGTTATAAATGTGGAAAACCGGGCCACATTATTAGAAATTGCCCGAACCAGGAGAACACGAATGGACAAGGCCGTGGAAGAGTTTTCAATATTAATGCGGCAGAGGCACAGGAAGACCCGGAGCTTGTTACGGGTACGTTTCTTATTGACAATAAATCTGCTTACGTTTTATTTGATTCGGGTGCGGATAGAAGCTATATGAGTAGAGATTTTTGTGCTAAATTAAGTTGTCCATTGACGCCTTTGGATAGTAAATTTTTACTCGAATTAGCAAATGGTAAATTAATTTCAGCAGATAATATATGTCGGAATCGAGAAATTAAACTGGTTAGCGAAACATTTAAGATTGATTTGATACCAGTAGAGTTAGGGAGTTTTGATGTGATAATCGGTATGGACTGGTTGAAAGAAGTGAAAGCGGAGATCGTTTGTTACAAAAATGCAATTCGCATTATACGAGAAAAAGGAAAACCCTTAATGGTGTACGGAGAAAAGGGCAACACGAAGCTACATCTTATTAGTAATTTGAAGGCACAAAAACTAATAAGAAAAGGTTGCTATGCTGTTCTAGCACACGTCGAGAAAGTACAAACTGAAGAAAAGAGCATTAATGATGTTCCCGTCGCAAAAGAATTTCCTGATGTATTTCCGAAAGAATTACCGGGATTACCCCCACATCGATCCGTTGAATTTCAAATAGATCTTGTACCAGGAGCTGCACCAATAGCTCGTGCTCCTTACAGACTCGCACCCAGCGAGATGAAAGAACTGCAAAGCCAATTACAAGAACTTTTAGAGCGTGGTTTCATTCGACCAAGCACATCACCGTGGGGAGCTCCTGTTTTGTTTGTCAAGAAGAAAGATGGTACATTCAGGTTGTGTATCGACTACCGAGAGTTGAACAAACTTACCATCAAGAACCGCTACCCACTACCGAGAATCGACGACTTATTTGATCAACTACAAGGCTCGTCTGTTTATTCAAAGATTGACTTACGTTCCGGGTATCATCAAATGCGGGTGAAAGAAGATGATATTCTAAAGACTGCTTTCAGAACACGTTACGGTCATTACGAGTTTATGGTCATGCCGTTTGGTTTAACTAATGCACCAGCTGTGTTCATGGACCTTATGAACCGAGTGTGTGGACCATACCTTGACAAGTTTGTCATTGTTTTCATTGATGACATACTTATTTACTCAAAGAATGACCAAGAACACGGTGAACATTTGAGAAAGGTGTTAGAAGTATTGAGGAAGGAAGAATTGTACGCTAAGTTTTCAAAGTGTGCATTTTGGTTGGAAGAAGTTCAATTCCTCGGTCACATAGTGAACAAAGAAGGTATTAAGGTGGATCCGGCAAAGATAGAAACTGTTGAAAAGTGGGAAACCCCGAAAACTCCGAAACACATACGCCAGTTTTTAGGACTAGCTGGTTACTACAGAAGGTTCATCCAAGACTTTTCCAGAATAGCAAAACCCTTGACTGCATTAACGCATAAAGGGAAGAAATTTGAATGGAATGATGAACAAGAGAAAGCGTTTCAGTTATTGAAGAAAAAGCTAACTACGGCACCTATATTGTCATTGCCTGAAGGGAATGATGATTTTGTGATTTATTGTGATGCATCAAAGCAAGGTCTCGGTTGTGTATTAATGCAACGAACAAAGGTGATTGCTTATGCGTCTAGACAATTGAAGATTCACGAACAAAATTATACGACACATGATTTGGAATTAGGCGCGGTTGTTTTTGCATTAAAGACTTGGAGGCACTACTTATATGGGGTCAAAAGTATTATATATACTGACCACAAAAGTCTTCAACACATATTTAATCAGAAACAACTGAATATGAGGCAGCGTAGGTGGATTGAATTATTGAATGATTACGACTTTGAGATTCGTTACCACCCTGGGAAGGCAAATGTGGTAGCCGATGCCTTGAGCAGGAAGGACAGAGAACCCATTCGAGTAAAATCTATGAATATAATGATTCATAATAACATTACTACTCAAATAAAGGAGGCGCAACAAGGAGTTTTAAAAGAGGGAAATTTAAAGGATGAAATACCCAAAGGATCGGAGAAGCATCTTAATATTCGGGAAGACGGAACCCGGTATAGGGCTGAAAGGATTTGGGTACCAAAATTTGGAGATATGAGAGAAATGGTACTTAGAGAAGCTCATAAAACCAGATACTCAATACATCCTGGAACGGGGAAGATGTACAAGGATCTCAAGAAACATTTTTGGTGGCCGGGTATGAAAGCCGATGTTGCTAAATACGTAGGAGAATGTTTGACGTGTCCTAAGGTCAAAGCTGAGCATCAGAAACCATCAGGTCTACTTCAACAACCCGAAATCCCGGAATGGAAATGGGAAAACATTACCATGGATTTCATCACTAAATTGCCAAGGACTGCAAGTGGTTTTGATACTATTTGGGTAATAGTTGATCGTCTCACCAAATCAGCACACTTCCTGCCAATAAGAGAAGATGACAAGATGGAGAAGTTAGCACGACTGTATTTGAAGGAAGTCGTCTCCAGACATGGAATACCAATCTCTATTATCTCTGATAGGGATGGCAGATTTATTTCAAGATTCTGGCAGACATTACAGCAAGCATTAGGAACTCGTCTAGACATGAGTACTGCCTATCATCCACAAACTGATGGGCAGAGCGAAAGGACGATACAAACGCTTGAAGACATGCTACGAGCATGTGTTATTGATTTCGGAAACAGTTGGGATCGACATCTACCATTAGCAGAATTTTCCTACAACAACAGCTACCATTCAAGCATTGAGATGGCGCCGTTTGAAGCACTTTATGGTCGAAAGTGCAGGTCTCCGATTTGTTGGAGTGAAGTGGGGGATAGACAGATTACGGGTCCGGAGATTATACAAGAAACTACCGAGAAGATCATCCAAATTCAACAACGGTTGAAAACCGCCCAAAGTCGACAAAAGAGCTACGCTGACATTAAAAGAAAATATATAGAATTTGAAATTGGAGAGATGGTCATGCTTAAAGTTGCACCTTGGAAAGGCGTTGTTCGATTTGGTAAACGAGGGAAATTAAATCCAAGGTATATTGGACCATTCAAGATTATTGATCGTGTCGGACCAGTAGCTTACCGACTAGAGTTACCTCAACAACTCGCGGCTGTACATAACACTTTCCACGTCTCGAATTTAAAGAAATGTTTTGCTAAAGAAGATCTCACTATTCCGTTAGATGAAATCCAAATCAACGAAAAACTTCAATTCATCGAAGAACCCGTCAAAATAATGGATCGTGAGGTTAAAAGACTTAAGCAAAACAAGATACCAATTGTTAAGGTTCGATGGAATGCTCGTAGAGGACCCGAGTTCACCTGGGAGCGTGAAGATCAGATGAAGAAGAAATACCCGCATCTATTTCCAGAAGATTCGTCAACACCTTCAACAGCTTAAAAAATTTCGGGACGAAATTTATTTAACGGGTAGGTACTGTAGTGACCCGAACTTTTCCATGTTTATATATATTAATTGAGATTGATATTTACATGATTAAATGTTTCCAACATGTTAAGCAATCAAACTTGTTAAGACTTGATTAATTGAAATATGTTTCATATAGACAATTGACCACCCAAGTTGACCGGTGATTCACGAACATTAAAACTTGTAAAAACTATACGATGACATATATATGGTTATATATATAGTTAACATGTTTTTATTATAAGTATGTATCTCATTAGGTATTTTAACAATGAGTTATATACATAAAAATGAGACTATTAATTTAAGAAACTCGAAAACGATATATATAACGATTATCGTTATAACAACGTCTTACTA